>NC_053024.1:235248946-235548946 GCF_003073215.2 Triticum urartu
GGTTGCCCCGGAAGGCATCCCCTCTTTCGTCTTCGTTTATCGGTAACTTTACTTGGAGCTATATTTTATTCGCCACATGATATGTGTTTTGCTTGGAGCGTCTTGTATGATTTGAGTCTTTTATTTTTAATTTACCACAATCATCCTTCCTGTACACACCTTTTTGGAGAGACACACATGAATTGGAATTTATTAGAATACTCTATGTGCTTTACTTATATCTTTTGTGCTATATAGTTTTTGTTCTAGTGCTTTGCTTATATCTTTTAGAGCACGGTGGTGGTTTTGTTTTATAGAAATAATTGATCTCATGCTTCACTTATATCATTTTGAGAGTCCTTTAGAACAACATGGTAATTCACTTTGGTTATAAATTTTAAATGCTAAGAGAAGTTGGATGCTTGATAGATGGTTTTGAGATATAAAGGTGGTAATATTAGAAGTGAGCCAGTTGAGTAATTGTGAAATTGATGAATACTTGTGTTGAAGTTGGAAAGTCCCGTAGCATGCACGTATGCTGAACGTTATGTGACAAATTTGAAGCATGGGGTGTTCTTTAATTGCTTTCCTTTTGAGTGGCGGTCGGGGACGAGCGATGGTCTTTTCCTACCAATCTATCCCCCTAGGAGCATGCCCGTAGTGCTTGGTTTTGATGACTTGTAGATTTTTGCTATAAGTATGTGAGTTCTTTATGACTAATTTTTGATGACTTGGATTATACGCACTCTCACCCTTCCACCATTGCTAGCCTCTTCGGTACCGTGCATTGCCCTTTCTCACCTTGAGAGTTGGTGCAAACTTCGCGGGTGCATCCAAACCCCGTGATATGATACGCTCTATCACACATAATCCTCCTTATATCTTCATCAAAACAGCCACCATGCCTACCTATTAAGGCATTTCCATAGCCATTCCGAGATATATTGCCATGCAACTTTCCACCGTTCCATTTATTATGACAGACATCATCATTGTCATATTGCTTTGCATGATCATGTAGTTGACATCGTATTTGTGGCAAAGCCACCGTTAATAATTTTGTCATACATGTCACTCTTGATTCATCGCAATCCCGGTACGCCGTCGGAGGCATTCACATAGAGTCATATTTTGTTCTAAGTATCGAGTTGTAATTCTTGAGTTGTAAGAAAATAAAAGTGTGATGATCATTATTAGAGCATTATCCCATGTGAGGAAAGGATGATGGAGACTATGATTCCCCCACAAGTCGAGATGAGACTCCGGACGAAAAATAATAAAAAGAAAGAAAATAGGCCAGTAGAAAAAAAGAAAAGAAGGCCCAAATAAATAATCAGAGAAAAAGAGAGAAGGGACAATGTTACTATCCTTTTTCCACACTTGTGCTTCAAAGTAGCACCATGATCTTCATGATAGAGAATCTCTTGTTTTGTCACTTTCATATACTAGTGGGAATTTTTCATTATAGAACTTGGATTGTATATTCCAATGATGGGCTTCCTCAAAGTCCCTAGGTCTTCGTGAGCAAGCAAGTTGGATGCACACCCACTTAGTTTCATTGATGAGCTTTCATATATTTATAGCTCTAGTGCATCCGTTGCATGGCAATCCCTACTCCTTGCATTGACATCAATCGGTGGGCACCTCCATAGCCCATTGATTAGCCGCGTCAATGTGAGACTTTCTCCCTTTTGTCTTCTCACACAACCTCAATCATCATATTCTATTCCACCCATAGTGCTATGTCAGTGGCTCGCGCTCATATATTGCATAGGAGTTGAAAGAGTTTGAAAAGGCTAAGTATGAAACAATTGCTTGGCTTGTCATCGGGGTTGTGCATGATGGGAGCATTTTTTGTGACGAAAATGAAGCATGGCCAAACTATATGACTTTGTAGGGATAAGTTTTCTTTGGCTATGGTATTTTGATAAGACATAATTGCTTGACTAGTATACTTGGAGTATTACTATTTTATGTCGACAATTAACTTTTATCTTGAATCTTTCGGATTTGAACATTCATGCCACAATAGAGGAAAATACATTGAAGAATATTCTAGAGAGCATTCGACATCAAAAATTCTTTTTTTATCATTTACCTACTCGAGGACGAGCAGGAATTAAGCTTGGGGACGCTGATGCGTCTCCAACTATCTATAATTTTTTATTGTTCCATGCTATTATATTATCTGTTTTGGATGTTAATGGGCTTTATTTTACACTTTTATATTATTTTTGGGACTAACCTATTAACCGAAGGCCCAGCCCAAATTGTTGTTTTTTTGCCTATTTCAGTGTTTCGTAGAAAAGGAATATCAAACGGAGTCCAAACGAAACGAAACCTTCGGGAACGTGATTTTTCGAACGAACGTGAACCAGAGGACTTGGAGTGGACATCATGCAATCAACGAGGCGGCCATGAGGCAGGGCGGCACGCCAACCCCCCTGGGCGTGCCCTCCACCCTCGTGGGCCCCTCGTTGCTCCACCGACCTACTTCTTCCTCCTAGATATATATCCATATACCCCTCAAACATCAACTCCATGGCCCCTCCGATGGTGTGTGAGTAATTTACTTCAGACCTTCGGGTCCATAGATAGTAGCTAGATGGCTTCTTCTCTCTCTTTGGATCTCAATACAAAGTTCTCCTCGATTCTCTTGGAGATCTATTTGATGTAACTCTTCTTTTAGCGGTGTGTTTGTCGAGATCCGAGGAATTGTGGGTTTATGATCAAGTTTATCTATGAACAATATTTGAATCTTCTCTGAATTCTTTTATGTATGATTGGTTTATCTTTGCAAGTCTCTTCGAATTATCAGTTTGGTTTGGCCTACTAGATGATCTTTCTTGCAATGGGAGAAGTGCTTAGCTTTGGGTTCAATCTTGCGGTGCTCGATCCCAGTGACAGAAAGGGAAACAACACGTATTGTATTGTTGCCATCGAGGATAAAAAGATGGGGTTTACATCATATTGCATGAGTTTATCCCTCTACATCATGTCATCTTGCTTATGGCGTTACTCTGTTCTTATGAACTTAATACTCTAGATGCATGCTGGATAACGGTCGATGTGTGGAGTAATAGTAGTAGATGCAGAATCGTTTCGGTCTGTTGTCTCAGACGTGATGCCTATATACATAATGATGCCTAGATAGTCTCATAATTATTCACTTTTCTATTAGTTGCTCGACAGTAATTTGTTCACCCACCGTAATACTTATGCTATCTTGAGAGAAGCCACTACTGAAACCTATGGCCCCCGGGTTTATTTTCCACCATACAAGTTTCCAATCTACTTTATTTTGCAATCTTTACTTTCAATCTATATCACAAAAATACCAAAAATATTTATCTTATTATTATCATCTCTATCAGATCTCACTCTTGGAAGTGGACGTGAAGGGACTGACAACCCCTTTATCGCGTTGGTTGCGAGGTTCTTATTTGTTTGTGTAGGTACGAGGTGACTCGTGCATGGTCTCCTACTGGATTGATACCTTGGTTCTCAAAAACCAAGGGAAATACTTACGCTGCTTTACTGCACCACCCTTTCCTCTTCAAGGGAAAACCAACGCAGTGCTCAAGAGGTATCACATAGCATAACATAATTCAAAGATATGATGAATAACTAAACAGGATCGCATGACATAATTCACATACATGTTATCTAAGTAATCAGGATTGCATGATTTAATTCACATATGTGCTTTATATGCTAAACAGGGGGCATTCGATATGACGTCTGAACTAAGAACATGGTTAATGAATATTGTGTATATGATGTCTAAACTATGCAATGCAAGACACCATATGCATGATATGAGCAGTATAACCATGCCAAGTTAGAGCATACACCTCGGTGGGGGAATAGGATTGGTCATCTGTCTCTGAATCCATCTCTGAGGAGCTATCGGGACCGAACAAGAGATCTGCTTCGACAGGTAGCACTGTCTGCTCTGAAGGCCTTGTTTTCACTCCAGATTTTTCCATGTCCCACCCAAATGGCTGATTCATAGGAAGAGTAGTTTAATGTACAAACATTGTCGAAAAATGGAAATGTAATGAAGAAAAGGATGGGCAAGATATCATTCAAATATATGATGCCTGGTTAAACATGATGGAATTGCACATTTCACATATATTATGGCTGGCTAAAAGACATGAGACTCCATAATTCCCATATATGATATAAAAATTAAACAGGTGACATTAGAGAACATGTCTAAACTAAGCATATGACATACATGATGTCAAAAGTAGGCACTGCAAGGCCACATATGCATGATATGACTAACATCATCATGCCAAAGTAGAGCAAACACCTTGGGGGGCATGTTGGAGTGGTCAGCTGCGTTTGAATCCACCTCGGAACATATATCTTCCTCTGGATTACAATCTGGAGACGGGGGAGGGTTTGCCATTGAACCCACCATGTGGCGCAAAACTCTTCTCTTTTTCTCTACATGTTCAGCATGACTCTGTACAATACCTAACATGCATACGAAAAAATATGGTGAGATTATGTAAGGAGAGCATGCAGAAATCTAGAGTGATGGTAACAACCAGTGGATGGGTGCAAAAATAATGATAGCAGGCTGATGATTGCTTTAATTTAATAAAAAGACAGATGATGATTGCTTTAATATTTTTTTCGCACCCAAGATGAACAACATAGGCATACCCTAGGTGAACCAGATATTAGTTAGAGATACTATTCATTGTTGCCTCGATATGTTTGCCACAACTAATTTAGAACTCAAGTTGGAACATCAATAAAGTGAAACCATATGAAAGTGTGTACAATTAGAATGTTATTCTGCCACTAATGCACTTGGTCCTATTTTCATCCATAGGATTTTGAAAAGTAGGTCCAGGTGGATGTTTTGCTCCATTCCTTTCAACAAAATGCATGAATAATTGGATAGTAGAGTGCCATAGGAAAATTTCCTATTGCTAAGTTCTTCCATTGAACCACAATAGCCCTAATGGATCGACATGAATGTAGAGTAATAAGTGATGCGACAAATGTATAACCTCTTTGCCATAGTCATGTCGACCTCAGCATCATTGGGTTGGTCGCTGAAGAAGTTGAGACAGAGGTGGCTGTCGAAGGTGTGGAGGAAGATCTGAGGAATCTGTAGACGGCGTCCAGGACACTTCTCTGTTGTGATGGATCGTTCTGTCATTGGAGCAGCTCCGATGGGCCGTAAGACGTCAAGGCTGAAGCAGCACAAGACAGACATCGTTAATCTCAAGTGGGATTCTAATAGCATCTCCAATAGATGATGTAAAATAGATGTATAATTTATATCACCAAAAACCACCTGACTACAACAGATGAGGTACAAATTGTTGACTCTGAACTTAACTGTCGAAACTGAAATTTACTGTCGAAAATGAATGCAATGGTAGCAGAGAGGCACTTGACATGTAGTTTAGTGAGGGCGTGCAGTTCATCTTCAACCTGCACCCCCTGAGCCGTTAGCCACCACCGGCTGAACCGCCGGGCCCCATGCTGCCTTGCTGCCCCAAAACAACTCCCCACCCCCGGTCCGCCGCCGCCTCACTGCCCCAAAACAACTCCCCATCGCCAGTCCGCCGCCGCCCCGGCCAACCCTCTAGCCCCCCCTCCCGCACCAAGCTTTTTCTCCGGTGATCCCCATGCCACTGCCCCACCACCGCCGGCGAGCAGCACCCCACCTAGAACCCTAAGATAGAGAGTGGGGTACCTCTCCGGCGAGCCCCCCTCCCCGCTGCGGGTGGTTCTTACTTAACTCCGGCAAGCCCCCCCCCCCACCCCTGAAAATCGACTGACCCAAAAGTCGATTCAGTCGACCGAAGTGTAGCTAAATCAGAGCAGAGCAGCAGCACGAGTGAGGGGGAGAGCAGCAACGCGAGCGAGGGGGAGAGCAGCAGCGCGAGCGAGCGAGCGAGAGCCGGAGCAGCAGCAGATCCGGTTGGTATGGCCGCCGCCACTGAAGGGGTCTCGCACTGGGGGAGAGCCTCCGTGGAGATGTCGCCCGCAGCGCCGGCTTCGAGGTAGCCTCTCCATGGGGGTGCGGGATGGAGCACTGTCGGTGCCGGGAGGTCGAGTTAAGGAGAAGGTGAGATGCGATGAGTGTAAAACCTCTTTGGTGGCGCCGAGTAGGCCTCGGCTTCGTCTGAGGAGTCGGTGAGGATGTTGCGGTTCCGGTGGAGCAGGTTAAGGGGGCGCTATGGGGATGGAGTAGCCACGAATAGACGAGGTGATCATCGGAGCAACTCCTTGGAGGTGGAGGATGGGGCAGCTGAACTGGCAGGACAACAGGATGGACGACAGATGCTCATCCGGGGAGGTGGATGAGGGGCGTCGAGCTGTTGCGGTGGGCGACATCGTCGAGGAATAGGCTTCGACTGGGCAGTGGTGAGGTGGCGGATGGAGGAGGGTGGGGTTTCACGGCTGGAGCGGAGAGGTCATGGCGGCCTGGGATTTCGAATGGCGAAAAGGAGGCGATGGGAGGGGGTCCCGAACTATGCATCTAAGTTCGATGGTAACAGGAGACAAGGGACATGGTGTTTACCCAGGTTTGGGCCCTCTCTATGGAGGTAATACCCTACGTCCTGCTTGATTGATATTGATGAATATGAGTATTACAAGAGTTGATCTACCTCGAGATCGTAATGGCTAAACCCTAGAGGTCTATCTTGTATGGCTATGATAATGAATCTCCTCTATCCAAACTAAGTCCTCTGGTTTATATAGACACCGGGAGGATCTAGGTACATAAGGTCGGTTACAAAGAAAGGAATCTACATATTCGACGCCAAGCTTGCCTTCCACGCCAAGGAGAGTCCCATCCGGACACGGGTGCAGTCTTCGGTCTTCATACCTTCACAGCAGATCTGTCCGGCCCATGGCCTACAGGCCAGATGCCCGAGGACCCCTTAGTCCAGGACTCCCTCGGTAGCCCCTGAACCTGGCTTCAATGACAAGGTATCCGACACATAGTGCTGTCTTCAGCATGGCAAGGCGGGTTCCTCCTTCCGAACTCCAAAATAGTCTTCAGACGAATTGATCATGGCCGGACCTGTAACACACACCACACACAACCGTAGAGAGAATATTATAATACATGAGTCCAATCCATTGACAACTTTTACAACATGACATCACGTCCATCCGGTCATAATTTCGAACCGTTTTTTGCCTGCCGCTCCACGTTTCGAGACGCGGTTGTCATTGGCATGTCTTGTCAAAGCAGAGATCATGTCCCCTTATTATGGGATTCTCATCAGTACGGGCATGGGTAACCCAACCGTGTCGTTTACACAGCCCTTGGGAGCAGGCGAATTTGGAGGCGAGTGGGGTGGCGTTCAATATTCACTGCCCTTATAAGGAAATAAGATTCCTCCTTCTTCCCCCACGCCTTCTTCCTGCCTTTCCACTCTTGAGCTCCAGCGCCCAAGTTCTAATCTGTTTCCCACTCGAGAAAGCACTCATCCTTGTCCGGATCCGGAGGGCAAGGTAAGTGGATGGCTTCCTCTGTTAAGGAGGAGGACATCGCCGAGCTTCAGCGGCCGGGTACCCGGCGAAGGAAACCGCCCACCGTCTTCCAGCCAAAGGACAAATCATTCCCATGCCGAAGCCCGACGAGAGGGTAGTCTTCCTCCACCATTTCCTCCACGGGCTAGGGTGTCCACTCCACCCCTTTGTCCGTGGGATAATGTTCTACTACGGGATAGACTTCCACGATCTATCCCCGAACTCCTTCCTCAATATCTCAGTGTTCATCGTCGTGTGCGAGGCCTTCCTCCGCATCCAACCCCACTTCGAGCTGTGGCTCAAAACCTTTAACATGAAGCCCAAGGTGGTGGACGGACAGCATGCAGAGTGCAGGGGCGCCATGGTGAGAAAGCTCACCAATGTCTCTTGGCCAAAAGGCATATTCGTGGAGTCTGTCAAGGAATGGTAGAAACAATGGTTCTACATCACTGAACCCCGCGGTGCCACCTGGGCCGCGGCTGCTGCGTTCAACTCCGGCGCTCCCGTGCGACTCACCTCCTAGGTCAAGAAGAGCCCGAACTGGTGTTCGTCAGACGAGTTGATTGCGCTGCAAACGCGCATTCAAAGCATGATCAATAGGAACAGCAAGCTTGTCGACGTAATCCAAGTGATGTTGGTGCGCCGGATCCTCCCCTGCCAGAACCGAAGCCGCCCTCTATTGTATTTCAACCCGAAAAAGCACCACACCTTGGAAAGGCTCTTCGAAACAGCTCACGTAGATGCCTGGAAGTTGCTCTTCAAAGGCAACGAGATATCGCCGGCCACAGATTCGGATCATGGTCACGACATAAATCACCTCCCCAACAAGGTATGTTATTTTCAACACATCCCCTACTTGCTTGTTTCAAGGGTGATATCTAAGCTTTTATTATCATTGCTTTTCCAGTACTGGTTGAAGAAGGCGAAGCAGATCCGGTGTTGGGCTCCCCTGCCTGAAGAAACAGTCATCCCGCGTTTAGCGAAGATGCTGGAGCCGGCGCCTTATAAGGCACCAGAGAAGAAGGCCACAGGAAAGGCCAAGGGGGTCTGGAGTGGCCCCCGCTGAGGGAGTCCTAGATTAGGGGGTCTCCGGACAGCCGGACTATATCCTTTGGCCTTACTGTTGGACTATGAAGATACAAGATTGAAGACTTCATCCCGTTTTCGGATGGGACTCTCCTTGGCGTGGAAGGCAAGCTTGGCAATACGCATATGTAGATCTCCTCCCTTGTAACCGACTCTGTGTAACCCTAGCTCCCTTCGGTGTCTGTATAAACCAGAGGGTTTAGTCCGTAGGACAACAACAATCGTACCATAGGCTATCTTCTAGGATTTAGCCTCTCTGATCTCGTGCTAGATCAACTCTTGTAATACTCATATCATCAAGATCAATCAAGCAGGAAGTAGGGTATTACCTCCATCGAGAGAGCCCGAACCAGGGTAAACATTGTGTCCCCTGCCTCCTATTACCATCCGCCTTAGACGCACAGTTCGGGACCCCCTTCTCGAGATCCACCGGTTTTGACTCCGACATTGGTGCTTTCATTGAGAGTTCCACTGTGTCGTCACCATAAGGTCAGATGGCTCCTTTCATTCATCGGCAACGATGCGATCCAGGGTGAAGTTTTTCTCCCCGGATAGATCTTCGTATCTGGCGGCTTCGCACTGCGGGCCAACTCGCTTGGCCATCTGGAGCAGATCGAGAGCTACGCCCTTTCCATCAGGTCAGGTTTGGAAGTTTGAACTATAATGCCGACATCCGCGGAGACTTGATCTTCGATGGATTCGAGCCCACGTCAGGTGCGCCGCACATTCACGACGGGCATGACTTAGCTCTACCACTGGACAGTGTTCGGGAGATCACACCTGTGGCGACTCCGGCCCTTCATTCGGAGCAGATCGCGCCGTCCGAGGATGGGTGGATGGACCCCGCCCCGGAGGCCGCACACTCAGCGGCGATAGAGCTGAGTACTGACTTCACCTCCTACGAGACCTGTGTTGCCGGACCTTTGGATTCGTACCCGGCCACGGCCTCCAAACCGCCTGCGTCCGTACCTATCAAATCTGATTGGGCGCCGATCACGGAATTTTCCCCCGCGGATATCTTTTAGCACTCTCCCTTGGGCGATGTGCTAAATTCACTAAGGTATCTCTCCTTGTCAGGAGGCCCTTGGCCAAACTGTGTTCGGCTCGAGTGGGAAGCGGACGGCGAAGAAATTTGTTCCCCACCCACCACCCACTTAATAGCCACTGCTGATGACTTAACCGACATGCTTGATTTTGGCTCCGAAGACATCGACGGTATGTACGACGATGCGGGAGACAAACAGGAACCATCGCCCGCAGGGCGCTGGACTGCCACTTCATCACATGATATATACATGGTGGATACACCCATGGAAAATGACGACGAGGAACGGGAGGAAGCAGCGAAGGAAAATTCCCTCGAGAAGCAACCAAAGCGACGGCGTAAGCGCCGCTCCAAATCCCGCCTCGACAAAAAAAACGATACCGGTGCAAGAAAGAGTAACACCCCAGTCGACCCCAAAGGAGACAACAACCACATGAACCCAGCGGTGGAGCAGGGCGAACCAGCGGATGGCGAACATAGTACGGAGCCGCTGTTCGGTCACGACGACCCTGAGGGTAAAACTCATCAACTTGTCTCTGGAGACATGAATAGTCTGGACGGCAATGCACACATCATCCCTGAAAGACACTTGGAACAAGAGAACCTTCATAAAAGGCTCATTGAAGCCGCGCGGAGCCTGAAGAAGCAGAAGCAAAAGTTTGAGACCGCGCAGAATACGCTCAACAGCAGATGGAATAAAGTTCTTGACACGGAAGAATAGTACGGCGGTAATCGCCACACAAAAAGCTATCCAAAGCGCAAGCTATTGCCTGAATTCGATGATGAGGCCTTAGAGCCCACTCAGCCAGAAAATAAAACGGCTGATCAACCGGACCGGCCACCCCGTGGTCGCGACAGGGCGGCTAACAATGACGTACACAAGTCAGCACACGACCTACGTGAGGACCTACACAAAAAAGCCAGGTTGACGAGGTCCATTTATGCATCTATGAAGCGCGTTCCGGCACAGAATCATCGCCACCCAAATGACTATACTGACAAAATAATAGTTCGGAATCAAAACCGAACACTACAACCGTCAGACACACCCAAATACAAGGGTGCCGCGCACCCCCTATGCTTCACCGACGAGGTACTGTACCATGAATTCCCAGAAGGATTCAAACCCGTGAACATAGAGTCATACGACGGAACAACATACCCTGGGGTCTGGATTGAGGACTTTATCCTTCACATCCACATGGCTCGTGGAGATGATCTCCACGCCATCAAATACTTGCCCTTAAAGTTGAAAGGACCACCTAGGCACTGGTTGAAAAGCCTCCCCGAAAACTCAATTGGAAGTTAGGAAGAGCTCGAGGACGCTTTCAGGGCTAATTTTCAAGGGACCTATGTCTGACCTCCGGATGTAGATGATTTAAGTCACATAATTCAACAACCCGGAGAGTCATCCCAAAAGCTTTGGAACAGATTCCTCACTAAGAGGAATCAAATTGTTGATTGCCCGGACGCCGAAGCCTTAGCGGCTTTCAAACATAGTGTCCGGGACGAATGGCTTGCCAGACACCTCGGCCAGGAAAAACCAAGGACATGGCAACCCTAACAAGCCTTATGACCCGCTTTTGCGCGGGCGAGGATAGTTGGCTAGCCCGCAGCGGCACCAGTGACCCAAGCACATCCGAAGTCAGGGATGGCAATGGAAAACCACGACGCAATAAAAGCAAGCATCGAAGCAACGAAGACAGCCCAGACAACATGGTGGTAAATGCCGGATTCAAGGGCTCTCGACCCGGTCAATGGAAAAAGACATTCAAAGGCAGCAGAGATGGACCGTCCAGCCTAAACAAGATTCTGGACAGATTTTGTCAGATTCCCGGCACCATCGATAAACCTGCAAATCACACCAACAGAGAATGCTAGGTCTTTAAGCAGGCTGGCAAGCTAAACGCTGAACATAAGGGGAGGGAGACACCAAGTGAAGACGAGGATGAGCCTCACCAACAAAACACTGGGGGACAGAAAAAATTCCCACCAGAAGTCAAAATAGTGAATATGATTCACGTAACGAAGAGGAGGAGCACACGCGCACTCCGAGATGTATACACCGTAGAACCGGTTACCCCCAAGTTCAACCCTTGGTCGGCCTGCCCAATCACTTTTGATCGCAGGGATCACCCGACTTGTATCCGGCACGGAGGATCGGCTGCCTTGGTACTAGACCCAATAATTGACGGATACCATCTCACCCGAGTCCTTATGGACGACGGCAGTGGTCTTAATCTGATATATCAAGACACAGTCCGCAAAATGGGGATAGACCCAACAAGAATTAGCCAAAGCAATACTACCTTTAAAGGAGTAGTACCAGGCCCAAAGGCCCGCTGCACGGGCTCTAT
This sequence comes from Triticum urartu, assembly GCF_003073215.2. Classification (NCBI taxonomy): domain Eukaryota; kingdom Viridiplantae; phylum Streptophyta; class Magnoliopsida; order Poales; family Poaceae; genus Triticum; species Triticum urartu. The sequence continues at coordinate 235,260,935 of NC_053024.1, forward strand.
AGTACTAGAGGTTGTATTCAGTTCTCCCGACAACTTCCGAAGCGAAGAATTAACCTTCGATATCTCTCCATTCCGAAGCGGCTATCAAGCACTACTTCGAAGAACAGCCTTCGCTTGTTTTAATGCAATACCACATTACACTTATCTTAAGCTTAAGATGCCCGGTCCATGTGGCATCATCATAGTCAACGGAAACTCAGAGCGTTCCTTACATGCGGAGGAAAGTACGGCGGCTTTCACAGCCGAACACTGAACGACCCCTCCAACCAGAATAAATGATCGGTCGTCAAGACCGCGTACACGGCTAGACGAGTCAGCACACCCCTCGCTGTAACAGTTCAGATAAACCCGAGATTGGGTCGATGGATATACCCCCATAGGTGGCGCTAGGGGCTTCCCGCATGTAAAAAGGAATATAGTTCAGTTTGGCCTTACTTAGATTGAATTTCAATGGTCTATTAAGAATAACCAATTTTCCGCACGTAGAATTTCAACTGGGTTTTTTCTCTCTTGTAGATGACAATCGTGCTACACCCTTCCAGGACACGACACAATGGAGACACAGGCGCAGACGTGCAGCAGGGCCCCGCTCAAAGGTTTTAGATTAAGACCCTGTGTAAATCTTTCTCACTGTATCTTGTTGCTTCACGCCCTCCGGATACTTAGCACAACCTAGAGGGATGCTGACGTTATTGGCATTTTCGCCACGTCAGACTGATGCACGTACCTGGAAATTCAGGGTTCATTATCAAGGGCTTTGCTCAGCCCGGTATATGTTGTAAAGTCCGAATACCATAGGGAGTGTTCCGCATCGCGAGTTTGGCCTTATACGCATCAGCTCCGAATCATGTCTTTGGTCAAATGTTGGGTTTGCCCAGCTCCCGTGTTTTGCTACCTTACGTTCCGCTCTATCGGCTAAGGTGGCACCGGGAGAACTACTGCGATTGTGCCCTGGTTCATCTAGATGAGCACCTCAGTAGAGAAAGCAGAAAACTGTCTGTCATGATAAAGTTCGAGACTAGTCAACCACTCGAGGACTCACCGGAATCTTCGCAATTCCTCCGCATTAACGAAGGACTGGTTTCCCGGTCATGTATGTACGCACACCGAATTCGGATAAGTGCGGAAGTACGAGGGGCTATATAGTAGCCCCACTGTCAAACTCCTATGCCTAAGTGAAAGTGTTAAAGCAATATAGTCCAATTGCCTTGTTCGCCGCGCTATCACCTCCTTCATGGCCCAAGACGTTGGATCAAGTGTGAATACATGCTTTTCCGAACACCCCCGCTTTTTGTGCGTGGGGGCTATAGCCGACGGCTGCAAACTTTCAGGTTATATACTTACATAAACGGCCGCACAGGAGGCATCATAAAACTTTCAGGAAATAAAAACAGCCTGTATAATTCAAATAATACTATTTTTACAATGGGGATACATGTCACTCGAACATGATACTCTTCGAGCACTGAGCCTCTATTAAAGGAGCGCCTTCTAGGACTTCTTCTAAATAGTGCTCAGTCGAGACCTGGCCTACGGCCGGACCCTGGGTTGCAATAGCGGTGGCATCCATCTCTGCCCAGTTTGTCTTAACACGGGAAAGAGCCATCTGCGCACCCTCTATGCACGCCGACCTCTTTATAGCATTGATATGCTGCACAACACCAAGGAATCGTTGCACTAAACTAAAATAACTATTCGGCTTTGGTCCTTCCGGCCAAAGATGATCCACGACATACCTCATGGCAAGCCTGGACAACCTATGGAGCTCAGCCCACTCGGCCATTTGCTCATTTAACAGCAGCGGACGCGTCGGAGCACTAAACTGCGACCAGAACAACTTCTCTACTTCGTGATCTTCTTGATCTTTGAAAAACGCAGTCGCATCAGCAACACTCATTGCCAAGTCCGCATACGCATCTGCAGCACTCCATAATCGATCCAGAGGGGCATACTTTGAATCTCCGAACTTCGTCTGCAACAAAAAGGGCTTCCCAGCCGTGATATCTCCGGCTTGACGGAGCTCCTCCTCTTCCGCTCTGATTTTAGAACGGGTTTCCTTGGCTGCCTCCACGACTCTCTTCAGGTCAGCCGCTCTCACTTGGCTTTCCTTTTCAAGAAGCTCATATTGGCCGGCGGCATGTTTCATCTCAACAGCCATCTTGGCTATTTCATCTTCGCTCTTGCGATGAGCAGCCTGTTCGGCTCCTAAGTCTTCGGCCGCATTTAGGGCGGCCGCATCACTTTTCCTGGCTTGTTCCTTGGCTCGGGCAAGTTCTGCCCGAAGGGTCTCCACCGCGGCAGCTCCATCTGCAGTCAAAACGTATTATAGATACTAGCATCATGCCCCTCTTAATACTTGTAGACTACCCGAAAATACATACCTTATGACTCATCAAGCCGCTTGTTCACAAGCGGAATGTCGGCATCTGTCACGTCCAGTTGCCGGCTCAGTCTGGCCAACTCAGCAGTTCGGCCAGCCACCGGACTGTCCGCTGCCTACACATGAAAGCATCGCGATCATTACCTGGGACTATGATCCTCTGTTTGCCGCCTCGGGACAGCAACCAGAGTCTCAGGGGCTACTATCTGTATAGAGCACACCTAGCGTGCGCGGTACTGTCAATTTTTTTTTGCGTACCTCAAAGCCTTTTAGCAAGCTCGTAAAATATTCATGCAACCCACTCTTGGCGGATGAGATCCTCTCAACCACCGTACCCATTAAAGTACGATGCTCCTCCGAGATAGCCGCTTGCTCCAAAAGACTCGTCAGTACGTCCGGTTGTGCACCGGACAATCCCGGACTCTTTCTGTTACTCCCCTTAGGAGCCGAATACTCCGAACTTCGGGTGGCCGAAGGGTTACCTTCTGGCCTTGGCGGAATAGGATTAATCCTCATGACACCTCAGGGTCATCCGCCCCAAGAGGCGGGGAGACAAGGGGAGGCGTTTCGCTCTCCATCATCTCCGGAAGAAGATCCCCTGAAGACGAACTCTGTCGGGAAGGGATACGATCCGGACTGCAAGACATATGTCTCTGTTATTTTCCGAGGAGATAAAGAAAACTATATTTACCAAAAGTACTTTTGTTCACTTACAGCTCGGTGGAGGGCTGATCCCCTTACGGGCACTGTGCGGAAGGAATGCCCTCCGGGTCAGCGCCCCCCGGCGAGGGTTTCTTCTCTCGTTTGGAAACCCTTGTTTCCAAGTCTTCAGGAGCGGTCCTTTTCCTTCCTTGGGGAGAGGGAATTTCAGATTCTTCTCCCCGATTATTCTCCTTCGTGGAGGTACTAATTCCCCCGGTTTGGATGAGTAATGCGTGAGGCTCGCTTTTGGCTTCCTCATCTCTCCCTTAATCTTCCACCGAGGGCACTTGATAAGGTGCGTACTCCAGCATCCTAGCTAGTAGAGGATCCGGCGAGCCCTCGGGAAGGGGGGCCGAACACCTGATCATCTTTGCCTTCCTTACGCCGTACTGGCCAAGAGCAATTCTTTTCAGAATTATGTTATGGCAAATGAATAGACAGTGTGTTCGGTCGTGGAAATACTTACCTGGGTATCTGGACGATTACAGTTGAGACCCGCATCCTCGGTGGTGTCCGGACACTTTATTCGTGATCCGAAGAACAATCCATACATCTCTTCGAGTGTCACGCCGAAGAACTGCTAAATAGTTCACAGTCCTTCCGGGTTGAACTCCCACATACGGAGAGATTGACGTTGGCATGGCAGGACCCGACGAACTAGCATAACTTGCATTACTTTGATGAGACCGACATCCCTCTTGAGGAGATCTCGAATGCGACTTTGCAATGTCGGTAGGTCATTAACCGGCCCCCAGTCTAGCCCCTTGTTGACCCATGACGCCAGTTGTGGTGGGGGCCCGAACGGAAGGCAGGGGGAGCCACCCACTTAGTACTTCGGGGAGCTGTGATGTAAAACCACTCCCGCTGCCATAAGTTGGATATCTCCGGGAAGGACCCTTTGGCCATGGGGCATCGACGCCTTTGCTTATTGTGGCACCTCTGCATTCTACGTGTCACCCATTGATCATCTTCGGCTTCACATTGAAGGTCTTGAGCCATAAGCCGAAGTGTGGGGTGATGCGGAGGAAGGCCTCACATACGACGATAAACGACGAGATGTGAAGAATGGAATCTGGAGCTAGATCATGGAAGTCGAGCCCATAATAGAACATGATCCCTCTGACGAAGGGATCAAGACTAAAGCCTAGCCCTCGGAGGAAGTGGGAAACAAAATACAACACTCTTGTTGGGTTCGGGAGTGGGGATGACCTGCCCTCGGGCAGGCAGCCTGTGCGAGATTTCGGCGGTCAGATACCTGGCCTCCCTTAGATTCTTGATGTCCTCCTCTGTGACAGAGGAAGCCATCCACCGGCCCTGAAGGTTGGATCCGGACATGATTGAAGGTCCGAAGCGCTTCGCCTGAGCCTTGGGTGTTGGAACTCGGGGTGGGGGAAGGGAGGGATTGAGCACGAGAAGAAAGGAACATGCTTTGGCCCCTTCATAAAGAGGGCGAATATCAAGCATCCTCCGCGTGGCCGTTTGGAACTTGCCTAAAATCGAGGAGTCATACTAACGAGCACAATTGGGTTCCACACACCCGTATTGATGAGAATCCCGTGATAAGAGGACACGATCTCTGCTTCGACAAGATGTGCCAATAAAGCCGCCTCGCAACACGTGCAGTGGTTAGTTGAGAAAAACGGTTCGAATAATGACCGGGGCCAAGGCGTGATGTCACGTTATGAAAAGTGGTCAGCAGATTAGATTTGTGGAAATATTATACTCTCTACGGTGGTATGTGGAATTTTTTTTGCAGAGCTGGACACTATCCTTGTGTTCAAAATCTTCTATGGAGTATTCGGAGGAGGAACCCGCTTTGCAATGCTGAAGAAAATCTACGTGCCGGACTCATCGTCATTGAAGCCTGGTTCAGGGGCTACTGAGGGAGTCCTGGATTAGGGGGTCCTCGGACAGCCGGACTATATCCCGTGACCGGACTGTTGGACTATGAAGATACAAGATTGAAGACTTCGTCCCGTGTCCGGGTGGGACTCTCCTTTGCGTGGAAGGCAAGCTTGGCAGTTTGGATATGTAGATCTACTCCCTTGTAACCGACTTTGTGTAACCCTAGCTCCCTCCGGTGTCTATATAAACCGGAGAGTTTAGTCCATTGGACGACAACAATCATACCATAGGCTAGCTTCTAGGGTTTAGCCTCTCCGATCTCGTGGTAGATCAACTCTTGTAATACTCATATCATCAAGATCAATGAAGCAGGAAGTAGGGTATTACTTCCATCGAGAGGGCCCGAACCTGGGTAAACATTGTGTCCCCCGCCTCCTGTTACCATCTGCCTTAGATGCACAGTTCGGGACCCCCTACCCGATATCCGCCGGTTTTGACACCGACACCCGCCGCAAGGGCACTTAGGACTTGACGTCTGAAGACAAGACCCGTTCCCCTGCCACCGAAGACGACAAGGATTTGGAGGAGGAGGATGAAATCAACTCTCCCCCTACTGGGGGGAGGAAGAAGAGGGTGGCCTCCACAACTCTGGAGGCAGAGGCGCCCAAGAAGGGGAAAGGCTCCCCCACGTATAACTCCGCATGGGACGTCGACATCAGTCCGGAGGGACGCCCCCGCACTAAGCCTCGGGCCGCATTGTAAGTACTAAGACTTGTATCCACCCATAAAGTTTCTCCTCCTTACTGCATTGAGATGATTGGTTATGTTTATTGTAGTCCGGCCCATAACAGCTCCCCACGATCCTCTTCAGGGGGCTCACTGGATTCCAAGGCGATGGCCAGCGATTTACCGCCAGCCGCTCACTCCCCCAAGGCCAAGGATGATGTGGAGGTGTTGTCCCAAAGGACTCTTCCAGGTAGGGGAGAGGCTCAGGAGGCGAGAAGGCGAAATCCCCGTCACCGGACACCAAGGGGAATCAATCCCCATGGAGATTGGTGGGGAGGGCCGTACTCAGTTCGACCCTCAGTCGGACTCAATTCCGGAGACCGAGGCTGCTCCAGAATCCGGCACGTGACCTCCTTCGAAAGAAGGGGGATGCCTATTCCCCCGGTGACCCTTGTCCAACCAAGGGCACCGGATAATCTGCTGGAAGTGCTGCCAGGTGCTTCCATTGTGGATGAGCACCGTGTCCTTATGGGCACGATAATTGAAAGGGTTCAGTCCGCCAAGAGCGGACTAACTGAAGCCTACAGCAGCCTGTTAACAGGTTTTGAGATAAGAATCGCAAAAAAGGAGAAAATCCCAATATAGACAGTAGCCCCTGAGACACTGTTCGGTGTTCGAAAAGAAAAAACCGAACAAAGTATCAATCTCCAATTGCAGGAAACTAACTGAATTTGTCTGAAATGTATGCGCATGCGTCGTTGTTGGCCGCGGCCTCGCATACTGCCAAAGTCTCTGGACTAAAGTAGAAACTGGCGGATGCCGAGGAGTAGCTGGGCCAGGTGAAGAGGCAGCTCCAGGAAAACCAAGGTAAGTAATAACCTGTTATGGATTCAAAAAATGAGAAAATGGTATGCAATGACCGAAATACCATGATGTGAACAGAGGCGACGACTAAGGTCGAGGCCCTGAAAGCGGCCCTGGTCAAAGCCGAAGGGAAGGCTGTCAAGGAGCAGGCCGCCCATAAAAGGCTCAAGGCCCGGGTCAACGAAGTCCAACAGGAGCTCCAGGATGCAGTGAGGAAGTGCGAGACCTTGGAGCACAATGCATCGGCTCAAGAGGTCGAACTTGTCAAGGCTCGTAAGAGTGCGGAGGCGGTCAGGATTGAAGCCCGGGACGCACTCCATGAGATCTAGGAGGCCAGGAAGATCGCGGCGGGTAAGGCATTAAATATGCAAAGCAGGAGTGTGAAGAGGAAATTTCTTTTACTAACCTGTATTCGGAGTTCTCCAGGGGCCTTTGCTGATTTGCCACGCAGTGTGACCGAAACTATAGAGTTCTTCCGAGCCGAAGAAGGGTGCTCCACGGAGAAGCTGATCTGGTCGCAATATTGCGGACCAGAACATCCGGTACCCTTCAGCGATCAGCTCAAATAGCTGGTCGAGCTGCACAGGATGGCCAAACTGACCATGAAGGATATGATAATCCGGTTGTGGCCAGCCGAAGCTATTCCCAGCAGCTACTTCGGCCTTGTGAAGAAGCTGGTGGATGCCTATCCTCGGCTGGATATCATCAAGCGGTCCGTCTGTATCGAGGGCGCGCGTCTGGCCTTCTCTTATTGCAAGGTCTGGTGGGCAAAGTTGGACGCTGTCAAGCTAGCGACCGGGGAGCCGCCGAAGGGCAAGGAGCACCGCACACCTGAGCGATACTTCGGCGATGTCTTAGAGGGGTCCCGCATTGTTGCGGATCATTGTGCGAATGACACCATTTTTTAATGAATGTATTCGAGCTCCCTCTACCTTGTATGATGAAACAAAGTGTTTTATGCAATATAATGCTTGTTATGCTTTTAAATTTTTACTTCCTATGCGGCCGTGTTGTATGAAATCTGAGGGTTAACCAGTCGTCGGCTTCTGCCCCCACATAGGTAGTACGGGGGTGTTCGAGATTGAATCTAAACAATCTTGATCCAATTAGATGGTCCTTGAAGGAGTTGTTTAGTACAACCAACCAGGCAACCAGACTATGCGGCTATAACGCCCTCACTTAGCCATAGGAGTGTGACAATAAAAACATGCGCGCAGCCCCTAGTATCCGAACTAGAGTGCTATAAGTGTCTGATCGGGAAGCACCAATCCTTTGCGTATGCGAAAGAAATCTCCAACGATTTGCAACCTCCGAACAGCTGACCGGCTCTCGCCGCATCATGACAGTCAGTTTTCGGCTTTCTCTACTATGGTGCTCCTTTGGATAAACCAAGGCACAATCGCAGTAGTTCTCCCTTTACTACCTTAGCCGATATAGCGGAGCGTAAGGTAGGAAGCACAGGAGCCGGGCAACCCAACTATTGACCGAAGACATGATTCGGAGCCAATGCATATAACGCTAAATTCGGGGTGCCGAACTATACTTAGAAAAGCGTTCAGACTTTTGTTGCCATAGTGTGGGGTGTTGTGCAGCCCCTGGCGAACATGAAATGTACCAAAGTGTATGGGTGCTACCTGATAGGGTTATCCACAGGGAGCTGAAAAAAGGAAGAAAACAGAAAAGGTACGAAGGTAAAAAGCTGGAGTCCTCTAGATCCAGCCGCAAAATGTTCTCATTGTAAATCAGTACGCCAAAGCGCATTGATACGGGTAGTGCGATAAGCAACAGGCTATTTGACATGCCAAAACCAAGGGAGAGCTGCACGTGGGTCCTGAAAAACAGGTAGAGTTATTGTTAATGGAATCACCTAAAAAGTCCCCCATATGTTTGCGTTTCTCGCTGCCTTGGTGTGTTTATCCTTTAAGAGGACCAATGACTAGACCAACAGCTGCTGCCTGTGGGGTTGAGACCTGAAAAGGAAACAAGTAAAAGTGAAAGTATGTGTGTATCCAATGTCGGTTGAGCCGTACTACGGACCACAAGCTAGCTATGCCTTCGTCGATGCCCATGGGATTTTGAGTGCGTAGTTATGTACGCGCGGCACAAATGCCACCACTTGATCGGAACTGCGACGGAGGCCGGATTGCTAGTCGAGCTCCTGACGAGCCGAGCTCTCCTGCTGTGGAGTAGTTCGAACCCTCTTAACGGTGTCCGTGGGCTCGGCAGCTGAATTAAGGTTCTGCTTGAGAAGGCCGCTCTGTACTTCTGCTGCTAAGGCAGCTGTGTGCTCTTCCGTACGGAGGGAGCGTTCCGTATTTCCGTTGGCTATTATGACGCCACGTGGACCAGGCATCTTGAGCTTGAGATAAGCATAGTGTGGTACTGTGTTGAATCGAGCGAACGTAGTTCGTCCAAGCAGTGCGTGTTAGCCGCTGCGGAAAGGAACGATATCGAAGATTAATTCCTCGCTTTGGAAGTTGTCCGGAGATCCGAAGACAACCTCTAGTGTGATTGAGCCTGTACAGCGGGCCTCTACACCTGGTATGACTCGTTTGAAGGTAGTCCTGGTGGGCTTGATCCGAGATGGGTTAATGCCCATTTTTCGCGTTGTATCCTGATAGAGCAGATTAAGGCTGCTACCTCCGTCCATAAGGACGTGATTCAGGTGGAACCCATCAATTATTGGGGTCTAGGACAAGTGCAGCTGAGCCACCGTGCGGATACTGGTCGGATGATCCCGTCGGTCAAAGGTGATCGGGCATGACGACCATGGATTAAATTTTGGGGCGACTGGCTCTATCGTGTAGACGTCCCTGAGCGCACACTTAAGCTCCCTCTTGGGGATGTGGGTAGCATATATCGTATTCACCGTTTTGACCTGAGGGGGATATTTCTTCTGTCCCCCTGTGTTCGGTTGCTGGGGCTCTTCGTCATCGTCCTTGCTTTGCGATCCCTTTTCCCTGTTCTCGGTGTTTAATTTGCCGGCCTGTTTAAAAACCCAGCAATCTCTATTTGTATGATTGGGTGGTTTGTCTGGGGTGCCATGAATTTGGCATGGATGATCAAGTATGCGGTCCAAGCTAGATGGGCCTGAATTGTTCTTTTGGAACGACTTCTTCCGCTGACCGGACTTAGAGCCCCTGTATCCGGCATTGACTGTCGTGTCCTCGGTGTTATCACTGTTGTTTCGACATTTGTATCTGTTGCATCAAGACTTGTCTTTGCTAGTTTTGGCTTCAGGGGTGCCGGCGTCGCTTGCATTGCTTTTGCTACGGGCCAACCAACAATCCTCGCCCGCACAAAATCGGGTCATGAGTGTCATGAGGGCTGCCATGGATTTTGGCTTTCCTTGGCCGAGGTGGCGAGCGGGCCATTCGTCGCGGATGCTGTGTTTGAAGGCTACTAGGGCTTCGGCATCCGGACAATCGACGATTTCGTTCTTTTTAGTTAAGAACCTAGTCCAGAATTTCCTGGTGGACTCCCTGGGCTGTTGAACTATATGGCTTAAGTCATCAGCGTCCGGAGGTCAAACATATGTACCTTGGAAGTTATCGAGGAAGGCCTCTTCCAAGTCCTCCTAGCAGCCAATAAGAATTTGCAGGCCGACTGTTGAGCCAGTGCCGAGCTGGCCCCTTGAGTTTTAAAGGGAGGTATTTGATGGCGTGGAGGTCGTCTCCATGGGCCATATGAATGTGGAGAATGAAGTCTTTGATCCACACCGCGGGGTCCGTGGTTCCATCGTATGATTCTATATTCACGGGTTTGAACCCTTCTGGGAATTCATGATCCAGGACCTCATCAGTGAAGCAATGAGGATGTGCGGTGCCTCTATATCGGACCGTATCACGATGTAGCTCTGATGGAGTCCGTCTGCGGTTTTCAGCCCGCGCATGACTAAATTTGTCACGTCCGAATAGGTAGCCGTCGTCGCGTGTCGAGGCACGTCCTCACAATCCATAGATTGATCTAGTATATCCTGCTTTATTATTCAGGATTTGCCAGAGGTCATATGTGTGACCGTGGGCTAATTTACCTCTACATGTGCGCTAAGGCGGGGTTGGCTGTTGTTCGGCATGAATTGATGTTTTTTCTCGACCACATGGTGGTCGGTCAGCCGCATTGTATGATGGAGGTATATATTCTGGTGCCTCCTCGTTAAACTGAGGTAGCAATTTGCGCTTTGGGTAGCTTTTGGTTGGGCTCTTGAGGACGTATTCTTCGGCTGCTAGGACGTCGGTCCATTTATCATTGAGCAGATCTTGGTCAGCTTGAAGCTGCTGCTGCTTCTTTTTCAGGCTCCTTGCAATGGCAATTAGCTGGCGCTTGAAGCGCTTCTGCTCAAGATGTTCCTCAGGCACGATGAAATCCTCGGTGCCGAGGTTCACCTCATCCTCAGAGATCGGAAGGTAATTATTGTTCTCCGAATCTTCGTGTGTGGCCTTGTAACGCCCTCGATGCAGCTATATCTCCCACGTGTCGAAGCACGACTTAGAGGCATAACCGCATTGAAAGCAATGTCGCAAGTGAGGTAATCTTCACACAACCCATGTAATACATAAGGGAAAGAGATACATAGTTGGCTTACAATCGCCACTTCACACAATACATGAATAAAGCATTACATCATCCAGATACAATCAAGGTCCGACTACGGAACCAAAATAAAAGAAGACTACCCCAAATGCTACACAGATCCCCGATCGTCCCAACTGGGCTCCACTACTGATCAACTGGAAACGAAACAACACAAAGAACGAGATCTTCATTGAGCTCCTCCTTGAGCCCAGTTGCGTCACCTGTACGGTTTCATCGGCACCTGTAAACTGGTTTTGGAAGTAATCTGTGAGTCATGGGGACTCAGCAATCTCACACCCTCACGATCAAGACTATTTAAGCTTATGGGAAGGGTAAAAGGTATGAGGTGGAGCTGCAGCAAGCACTATCATATATGGTGGCTAACATACGCAAATGAGAGCGAGAAGAGAAGGCAAGGCACGGTCGAGAAACTATGATCAAGAAGTGATCCAAGACTACTTATGTCAAGCATAACTCCAACACCGTGTTCACTTCCCGGACTCCGCCGGAAAGCGACCATCACGGCAACAAAGGCGGTTGATGCATTTTAAATAAGATAAGTTTTAGGTTTTCTACTACTGGACATTAACAAATTCCCATCTTCCCATAACCGCGGGCACGGCTTTCGAAAGTTCAAATCCCTGCAGGGGTGTCCCAACTTAGCCCATCACAAGCTCTCACGGTCAACGAAGGATATTCCTTCTCCCAGGAAGACCCGATCAGGCTCGGAATCTCGGTTACAAGACATTTCAACAATGGTAAAACAAGACAAGCAAAGCCACCCAGATGTGCCGACAAATCCCGATAGGAGCTGCACATATCTCCTTCTCAGGGCACACCGGATGAGCCAGACGTCGGGTAGGCCAGCCCAGAGTTGCCCCTGGTAGCTCCGGACATCGCTCAGTTGGACCAACACTTAGAGAAGCACTGGCCCGAGGGGGTTAAATAAAGATGACCCTTGAGCCGGCCGACCCAAGGGAAAGAAAAGGCTAGGTGGCAAATGGTAAAACCAATGTTGGGCCTTGCTGGAGGAGTTTTATTCAAGGTGAACTGTCAAGGGTTCCCATTATAACCCAACCGTGTAAGGAACGCAAAATCAAGGAACATAACACCGACATGACGGAAACTAGGGCGGCAAGAGTGGAACAAAACACCAGGCATAAGGCCGAACCTTCCACCCTTTACCAAGTATATAGATGCATTAATTAAATAAGAGATATTGTGATATCCCAACAAAATATCCATGTTCCAACAAGGAACAAACTCCAATCTTCACCTGCAACTAACAATGCTATAAGAGGGGCTGAGCAAGCGGTAACATAGCCAAACAACGGTTTGCTAGGATAAGGTGGTTAGAGGCTTGGATTAATAATATGGGAGGCATGATAAGAAAGTGGTAGGTATCACATCATAGGCATAGCAAAAGAGCGAGCAACTAAGCAAGCAAAGATAGAAGTGATTTTGAGGGTATGGTCATCTTGCCTGAGGTCCCGCAAGGAAGAAGAACAAGTCCATGACGAAGATAAACGGACGTAGTCAAAAGAATCCACACAACTCCGGAATGAAACCAAAGTTAACGCGAGAAGTAACCCGGAAAGAAACAAACAACATAGTAAACAACCATCACATAATCATGGCATGATGGACAACCAAGTATGATGCATGTCCGGTTTAATGATACATGGCATGGCAAAGTGCACAAGCAATCCTACAAATTAAGTGGAGCTCAATATGCAATGAGTTGCATATTAACGGAACACCACATGACTTATTTAGTTCTCTCTTGTTTAGGTAACCAACAAAATTAAATGTTGTTAACCTTGGCAAGGGGTGAAGCATAAGTAAACTAACTATCTAGTCAAGTTTAAATGAGGCCGTAAGTAACAAACAACAAGTCCGGAAAAACCTCATGTGCATATTTATGGATTTGGTGATGTTCTGCCCTAAAACAAATTTTAGAGTTATTAAACCTACAAAGTAATTACACCATGTAAAACTAGGCAAAATTCTACCCCATTTACATATAAAGTTTGTTAGGTTTGGAGCTACGCTTATTAAGTTATGAAATAAAGCATTCTGGCATGGCATAAGAGTAAATCTACACAAACAGCAATTTAAACATTTTAAACATGGGTGAAAGTGGCATATTATGAAACTAGACACAATTTTAAGCATTTTTAATATATAAAGTTTTAACATGTGATGCTTAGTTATTAAGTAATTATATGCATGAACTATGAGGGGCTTTCTGCAAAACAGCATTCCCTGGAAAATTAGGCAAATCCCAGAGCCTAAAAAAAAATACTCTGGGCCGAAACTGCTGGCCCAACAATAGGAAGAAAGAAAAAAAAGGTGGGGCGCTGGGGAGCTGCTCACATCGGGCTTAACTGGGCCGGCTTGGATCTGGAAGGGAGCAGGCCGGGCCTTAGGCACTACGGCTGGAGAGGCGTTGGGCCTACGCGCGGCGCTAGATGGGAGGTTGGGCTTCCGACGGGGTGAGGTTGGTCCACGCGCTGACCCACGGTCAACACGACCACGAGAGCGAGCGAGCGGGAGGCTGGCGCTGCGTGCGTCTCCAGGAAGAATAGGGTCCCGGCGCTGGTGCTGCAGGGATGCAGGTGAGATGGAGGGAGGCAGACAACGGGATCTGGCGGGGACATGCTGGAACTGGCTGGATCCAGCAGCGGGGGTGACGACCGGGCGATGGCCATGGCGGTTGAGGTCAACGGGAGGCGTGGCCATGGCTTCAAGCTCCATGGTTCCTGCAGGGGACTCGGGAACGGCGGCAGACTTGGCGCGGCGCAGAATCTTGGTGGAGGACGACGAGTGGCGCTGGGCGTTCAAATCCACGGGATCGAAACAAGGCAAGGGGCTCGTCCTTGTCCTCGAGTTCTCGCAGGACCAGGGGAGGCGGAGGCGGGATGCAGGGGAGCGGCGGGGGCGAACTTGTCGCTTGGGGTGACCTCCGACGACGCGTGGACGGCTGGGATGGGTGACGCGGCGCGAATCCGGTCCCCGGAGATGGTTCTGGACGCGGGGGGGGGGGGACGAACTCGAGCTCCGGGCGCCATGGCAGTCTCCTGTTGCTGCGTGTTATAGAGAGAGATGGAGATCTTAGAGACAGGGAGAAGAAGAAAAGAGAGATGGACAGAGTAGGGAGCAGGGGCGTCTGACGCAAGGCGGCCGGGGCGGCGGCTTCGATCGAACGGCCAGCGAGGTCGGGCGGCCACAGGGAGGCGCGAGGCGAGGCAGGGTAGGCCTAGGGCACCTGCTGAGACGAGGGACGAGGAAAGGCCTCGACCCTATCAGGATCGAGCGCAGGGTCCATCTGACAGGGATAGGTGGGGGTTGCTGGTTGGATCGCTGCAGATACGAGGAAGATGTGGCGGCTACCGAGGGGATGGATCCCGAGGGGAATTTGGAGTGGGTGGCGGCTGAGGGGGACAACCGACCTAGTTTTTAGGGTTTTGTCTGATATATATAGTAAAAGGATTAAAGGAGAGGGATTTGGATCATCGGATCGTAATCCGACGGACGAGAATAAAATAGGTAGGGAGTCCAAATAAGAAAACGGTGATGTTTTGTAGATGTTTGGGGATGATCCGGATCCAACGGTGACGACTCCCCGGGTCGGGTTCGGGACAACTTCCGGACGCGCACGAGGGGTGGGTCGCGGGCTGACGAGAGAGGTTAGGTTGGGCCTGGTAGTAGGCAGTGGGCTATGCAGAAAGCCTTGTGCTGAGAGAAGAGAAGAGAGAGACCCGGTGACTGTTTCCGGAGACCGAAAACGTCCGACGATAGACCGGCTATAATGCCGCTATAGTTTAACGGTTGGGCTATCAAATGAACTCCGAATGCGGTGAAACTTGACACGCGGTCTATCTACACTATAATAAGACCACACGCCAACTCTCATCCCATTCCGAGAACATTTTCCGGCCACTTATAAAATACTATTTCGGACATGCCGCAGGCGCGTGCAAGTGTGTCTGGACTCAGAACGGACAACGGAAGGAACTGGGAGACCAGGACAGATGCAAGTTTTGAAAACATGATCATGCAATGCATATGATGCAATGGCAAGATGCAACACGCAAGCGAATGAGAAGGCAACATCGGCGAACAACTGGAAGACACCTGGCGCATCGGTCTCGGGGCGTCACAATACTCCACCACTACAAGAGGATCTCGTCCCGAGATCTAGAAAGGCACCGGAGGGAAAAGGAAGAGGAAGAGCAGCGGTAAAACTAAATTGCTTCTTTGACAAACGAGTGAAACCAAAGAACCTTGTGAAGTTGAGGAAATTGAAAGAAACAAAGCAACGGTGATGAACGAAGTTGAAATCACACCGTTAGAAAAAGTAACAAGGAACATTACGAGAACCTTGAAGGTTGGAAGCATAAGAAAAGGGTTGCAATGGACGAGAAGTACATGCAAGCACTCCGGTTTAAACGAGATGTACAAGGCACGATAAGGATCAATTACGATAAGACTCTGGTTGGAAATGCAAGGCATAGAATATGAACTTCACAAAATGAAAGCACTTGGATGCGACTCTGGTTAGAAGAGGAATAATAGACACAACACTCCGGTTAAGTGAATAAGCAAAGAAAAAGAACATGATCCTCACAACTTGAGATGATGATAGAAAAGAGAAACATCACAATGCCTCCGGAACGAATGAGTGAATGGAATGGAATGAACGGAGGAGAAAACAAGATCTTGAGAGAGCCCGCTTACAACATATGTTAGAATGGAGTTGTTGGGTTAACAGCAATGAAAAGAACAAGCTTGATATGGTCTTATGGAATACATCTCAAACTATGAGGTGACAACCTGCCACTCACGGGAAAAAAATTGGATTGATATGAACAAGGAGATAAGAAGCTTATTTCACCGTGAGGAAAAATGAAGAACTTGTGTCATTTATAAGCACCATAAATAGCAACAAACCTTAGGGAAGGCTTTAGGTGAACCATGACACAAGGTAACTCCAACGAAGAGGTTGATGAATTTGAAATATCTCAAACTTGATAACTTGTGAATCACAAAGCACAAAGGGAGATTATCAAGAATGACATAACACCACCTCAAAAGATATAAATGAAAGAATTGCACTCCGGATTGCAAGATGAAGAAAGCTTGAGCTCCTCTGAAAAGAATGTTGATGAACACTTCGAGAAGGAATTAAATCCTTGATGAACCATCATGTAGAACCTCCATAAAGGACTCCGGTAAACAAAAGAATGATCAACCGAAAGAAAAGAGAAGTTGAAAACACAAGGTGAAGACTTGCAATGATTAGATGGATCTTCATGACGAGAAAATTGAGAGAGCTTGGAACTCCAGGAAAAGAAAAGATGAATCAAGTTCAACCGAGAATTTGATGAGCCTCCGGAATAAAGAATTAATCATTTGGATGTAACAAGAATAAGAATTATGTTATGTGTATCCTGCACCAATTAAATTGATGACAAGCAATGGATTTGGCATACTACTTATTATCGTAGAAAAGATTAAGAAGATATACGCAAACTTGAGAAGGTCTTCGATGATCCACCGGTAGGATGAAAGAATGAATGAATCTGTATGATAACGAAGGAGAAGAACTCTTGAACGAACCACCGTAAGAATGGGAATGGACGAAGTAAAGGGATGAATCACCGGTAAGAATTAGCAAATGAACGAAGATACATGAGAGAGTTTAGATACAAGAGAACGAAGAGATCATGAACTGATTAGAGAATATACTTGAATGATGCACCGGTTAGATTTGGAGAAAGTGAGCTGAAAGCTGAAATGAATAATATTTGAAAAGGTCACCTTCGAAGGAAAGAAATGGAAAAAAACAACTCATGAAATGCTCTGGATGATTGAAAAGAATTATTGACAACCGGAATAATTTGAGAGGATAGCGTGAAGCTAAAACCACGCATCTCTGAGGGAACGGATAAGATTTGGAGGAAAAACTCTTCTTCGCTCTTCAAATGCAAAGAATGACAACGAGAAAAACACCACCATGAATTGTTGAGATTCTCCAGGATGAAAATTAGAAAGGTTGAACCAACGATGAAAAGAATTTGAAAGATCTTGGAGAAAGACATTTGACTGATGATAATTCATTCTTACGTCAAACTTCGAAATGAAATTTGAGGATAGCTCCGGGGAAAATAAGAAGAGTCAGGAAAGATCATGGGAAAAGATCTGTGGGTTAGGGCCCACTCAAAAGAAACACCGTTGAAGGATTTAAAAGAGAGAATGCACCGGTTGAATTTAAATGGCTTGAATGAAATAACCACCTCGAAAGAGCTTGAACGAATGCAGAGTGGAAACACGAATCTTCGAGATATCTTGAGCACTCCAGAACAATTGAATAGCAAGAAATGACTGAATATGAGGTGCACCGGCATGAGAAGGTATTTGAAACGAGGAGAATGATATGATCAACAAAGCTTGACTTGGATCCACCGGAGAAGAAAAGAGAACGAAGAATGATAACTTGTAGAGCATCTTCATGAGAATCACCGGATAAGAATATTGAGGAAAAGAATGACGAAACTTCATAGCAATAAAAATGGATACTTGATTAATAAATCTGAGTCCTTGAAGAAAAAGGGGGGGGGGGGGGGAAAACAAAGGCAACTTGGGACGGATGAAACAAACAACATTGAGAAGAACTGATAATTGATCTTGCTGATGTTGAAATGATTGGATCCACTTGAAGAGAAACACGTCGTTGAAAAAGAATTAACATGACAACCTCGATGATCAAGAGGGATTAGTATTCACATAGAAATATGAGAACACCGTTTAGGCAAGGTATGGAATCAACACTTGACATTGAAGCAACACGAATACCACAACTGAAAAGCAAAACAAAGGATTGGCCTGCAAAATAAGCCGGAACAAACATATGATAGAGATTTTGTCCAAAGTTTTCATGGTGGGGCCCACACGGGCTCGATCATACAGCACCATCATGTACAAGGCAGTGCACATGACATACGAAGCGTCCCCGAGTCAGCATAGCCAAGGACTCTTTAAGACACAACGAGACCACTGTAAAACCAACCGTGGATAGGCGGACCACTAGACGTCGAGCCCCAATTTCATATCATACATCTGTCGGAAAGATATCCTAAGAGCTACTTGATTTCCCACTTATAAACTCCCGAAACTTTCCGGTTATGCAATCAGGTGTTGGGGATATAGGGGAAGCATAATATCTCACCCAAAACTAGCAAATCCTACATCCAGCTGTATCCATTCTTCAACACACAACCAAGAAACCTTCGAAAATCGATTACCTCAACCTTCGAAAAGCATCTATTATACGAGTTATGGCAATACTCCCGAACTCCCGCCCTAGTATTGGGTGGCGTTGAGGTTATCTCACCACAACTACATAAAAGAGATTTTTGATGTCGGCGAAACTCAGGTATTCCAGAATTGCAACGATAAAATTGTGACCACAACACCTCGGAGCTCAACTCCCCGGGACACTGCCACAACCCCTAAATGTCAGGAGGCACCAAGAACAATGTTCTCGTCACAAAACCATCGGAATGATTCCAAGATACCCGTGTGATCCTAAATTTTTTTAGTGAAATTTGAGAAGAGAAGAGTCAAAACTCTACGTCAGGAAGCCTCACCAGAGCGACGAAGGTACTGAGGAGTAAAAAGAATCCTACTCTCCGATATATACAATCCTAAATGACTCAAAACATTTTTCTAGACTCAACAACGCCAGCGATTCGATCAAGCAGGGGGCTCCTAAAGTCGGGAAAGGCTCTGATTACCAACTTGTAATGCCCTCGATGTGGCTATATCTCTCACGTGTCGAAGCACGACTTAGAGGCATAACCGCATTGAAAGCAATGTCGCAAGTAAGGTAATCTTCACACAACCCATGTAATACATAAGGGAAAGAGATACATAGTTGGCTTACAATCGCCACTTCACACAATACATGAATAAAGCATTACATCATCCAGATACAATCAAGGTCCGACTACGGAACCAAAATAAAAGAAGACTACTCCAAATGCTACACAGGTCACTGATCGTCCCAACTGGGCTCCACTACTGATCAACTGGAAACGAAACAACACAAAGAACGAGATCTTCATCGAGCTCCTCCTTGAGCTCAGTTGCGTCACCTGTACGGTTTCATCAGCACCTGCAAACTGGTTTTGGAAGTAATTTATGAGTCACAGGGACTCAGCAATCGCACACCCTCGCGATCAAGACTATTTAAGCTTATGGGAAGGGTAAAAGGTATGAGGTGGAGCTACAGCAAGCACTAGCATATATGGTGGCTAACATACGCAAATGAGAGCGAGAAGAGAAGGCAAGGCACAGTCGAGAAACTATGATCAAGAAGTGATCCAAGACTACTTACGTCAAGCATAACTCCAACACCGTGTTCACTTCCCGGACTCCGCCGGAAAGGGACCATCACGGCAACACACGCGGTTGATGCATTTTAAATAAGATAAGTTTCAGGTTTTCTACTACTGGACATTAACAAATTCCCATCTGCCCATAACCGCGGGCACAACTTTCAGAAGTTCAAATCCCTGCAGGGGTGTCACAACTTAGCCCATCACAAGCTCTCACGGTCAATGAAGGATATTCCTTCTCCCAGGAAGACCCGATCAGGCTCGGAATCCCGGTTACAAGACATTTCGATAATGGTAAAACAAGATCAGCAAAGCCACCCAGATGTGCCGACAAATCCCAATAGGAGATGCACATATCTCGTTCTCAGGGCACACCGGATGAGCCAGACGTCGGGTAGGCCAGCCCGGAGTTTCCCCTGGTAGCTCCGGACATCGCTCAGTTGGACCAACACTTTGAGAAGCACTGGCCGGAGGGGGTTAAATAAAGATGACCCTTGATCCAGTTGACCCAAGGGAAAGAAAAGGCTTGGTGGCAAATAGTAAAACCAATGTTGGGCCTTGCTGGAGGAGTTTTATTCAAGGCGAACTGTCAAGGGGTTCCCATTATAACCCAACCGTGTAAGGAACACAAAATCAAGGAACATAACACCGATATGACGGAAATTAGGGCGGCAAGAGTGGAACAAAACCCCAGGCATAAGGGCGAGCCTTCCACCCTTTACCAAGTATATAGATGCATTAATTAAATAAGAGATATTGTGATATCCCAACAAAATATCCATATTCCAACAAGGAACATACTCCAATCTTCACCTGCAACTAACAACACTATAAGAGGGGCTGAGCAAGCAGTAACATAGCCAAACAAAGGTTTGCTAGGACAAGGTGGTTAGAGGCTTGGCTTAACAATATGGGAGGCATGATAAGCAAGTGGTAGGTATCACAGCATAGGCATAGCAAAAGAGTGAGCAACTAAGCAAGCAAAGATAGAAGTGATTTCGAGGGTATGGTCATCTTTCCTGAGGTCTCGCAAGGAAGAAGAACAAGTCCATGACGAAGATAAACAGACGTAGTCGAAAGAATCCTCACAACTCCGAAACAAAACCAAAGTTTAGGCGAGAAGTAACCCGGAAAGAAACAAACAACATAGTAAACAACCATCACATAATCATGGCATGATGCACAGCCAAGTATGATGCATGTCCGGTTTAATGATTCATGGCATGGCAAAGTGCACAAGCAATCCTACAAATTAAGTGGAGCTCAATATGCAACGAGCTGCATATTGACGGAACACCACATGACTTATTTAGTTCTCTCTTGTTTAGGTACCCAACAAAATTAAATGTTGTTAACTATGGCAAGGGGTGTAGCATAAGTAAACTAACTATCTAGTCAAGTTTAAATGACGCCGGAAATAACAAACAACAAGTCCGGAAAAACCTCATGTGCATATTGATGGATTTGGTGATGTTCTGCCCTAAACCAAGTTTTAGAGTTATTAAACCTACAAAGTAATTACACCATGTAAAACTAGGCAAAATTATACCCCATTTACATATAAAGTTTGTTAGGTTTGGAGCTACGGTTATTAAGTTACGAAATAAAGCATTCTGGCATGGCATAAGAGTAAATCTACACAAACAGCAATTTAAAAATTTTAAACATGGGTGTAAGTGACATATTATGAAACTAGACACAATTTTAAGCATTTTTCATATATAAAGTTTTAACATGTGATGCTTAGTTATTAAGTTATTATATGCATGAACTATGAGGGGCTTTCTGCAAAACAACATTCCCTGGAAAATTAGGCAAATCCCAGAGCCTAAAAAAATACTCCGGGCCGAAACTTCTGGCCCAACAACAGGAAGAAAAAAAAGGTGGGGTGCTGGGGAGCTGCTCACATCGGGCTTAACTGGGCCGGCTTGGATCTGGAAGGAACCAGGCCGGGCCTTAGGCGCTGCGGCTGGAGAGGCGTTGGTCCTACGCGCGGCGCTGGATGGGAGGTTGGGCTTCCGATGGGGTGAGGTTGGTCCCTGCGCTGACCCATAGTCAACACGACCACAAGAGCGAGCGAGCGGGAGGCTGGCGCTGCGTGCGTCTCCAGGAAGAATAGGGTCGCGGCGCTAGTGCTGCAGGGATGCAGGCAAGATGGAGGGAGGCAGACGGCGGGATCTGGCGGGGACATGCTGGAACTGGCCGGATCCAGCAGCGGGGGTGACGAACGGGCGGTGGCCATGGCGGTTGAGGTCAACGGGAGGCACAGCCATGGCTTCAGGCTCCATGGTTCCTGTAGGGGACTCAAGAACGGCGGCAGACTTGGCGCGGCACAGAATCTTGGCGGAGGACGACGAGCGGCGCTGGGCATTCTAATCCATGGGATCGAAACGAGGCAAGGGGCTCGTCCTCGTCCTCGAGTTCTCGCAGGAACAGGGGAGGCGGAGGCGGGATGCAGGGGAGCGGCGGCAGCGAACTTTTTGCTCGGGGTGACCTCCGACGACGCGTGGACGGCTGGGATGGGTGATGGGGCGTGAATTCGGTCCCCGGAGATGGTTCTGGACGGCGGGGGGGGGGGGGGGGGGGGGGGGGGGGGGGGCGGACGAACTCGAGCTCCGGGCGCCATGGCGGTCTCCTGTTGCTGCGTGTTATAGAGAGAGATGGAGATCTTAGAGACAGGGAGAAGAAAAAAAGAGAGATGGACAGAGTAGGGAGCAGGGGCGTCTGACTCAAGGCAGCCGGGGCGGTGGCTTCGATCGAACGGTCGGCGAGGTCGGGCAGCCATAGGGAGGCGCGAGGCGAGGCAGGGTAGGCCTCGGGCACCTGCTGAGACAAGGGAGGAGGAAAGGCCTTGACCCAATCAGGATCGAGCGTGGGGTCGATCTGAGAGGGAGAGGTGGGGGTTGCTGGTTGGATCGCTACAGATACGAGGAAGATGCGGCGGCTACCGAGGGGATGGATCCCAAGGGGAATTTGGAGTGGGTGGCGGCTGAGGGGGACAAGCGACCTAGTTTTTAGGGTTTTGTCTGATATATATAGCAAAAGGATTAAAGGAGAGGGATTTGGATCATCGGATCGAAATCCGACGGACGAGAATAAAATAGGTAGGGAGTCCAAATAAGAAAACGGTGATGTTTGGTAGATGTTTGGGGATGATCCGGATCCAACTGTGACGACTCCCTGGGTCGGGTTCGGGTTACTTCCGAACGCGCGCGAGGGGTGGGTCGCGGGCTGACGAGAGAGGTTAGGTTGGGCTTGGTAGTAGGCAGTGGGCTGTGCAGAAAGCCTTGGGCTGAGAGAAGAGAAGAGAGAGACCCGACGGCTGTTTCCGGAGACCGAAAACGTCCAACGATAGACTGGCTATAATGCCACTATAGTTTAACGGTTGGGCTATCGAACGAACTCCGAATGCGAAGAAACTTGACAGGCGGTCTATCTACACTATAATAAGACCACACGCCAACTCTCATCCCATTCCAAGAACATTTTCCGGCCACTTATAAAATACTATTTCGGACATGCCGCGGGCGCGTGCAAGTGTGTCTGGACCCAGAACGGACAACGGAAGGAACTGGGAGACCGGGACAGATGCAAGTTTTGAAAACATGATGATGCAATGCATATGATGCAATGAAAAGATGCAACACGCAAGCTAATGACAAGGCAACGTCGGCGAACAACTGGAAGACACCTGGCGCATCGGTCTCAGGGCGTCACAGGCCTGTTTACCGGGGCTAACCTGCCCACCTTCCCGTTCATCTTGTTTATTAACTGTATTGACGGGGTCTTCGTTGTCTTCGGCACCTTCTGGAGTGTTATCTTCTCCTG
Source organism: Triticum urartu (assembly GCF_003073215.2). NCBI lineage: Eukaryota > Viridiplantae > Streptophyta > Magnoliopsida > Poales > Poaceae > Triticum > Triticum urartu. Next base: position 235,284,257 of record NC_053024.1, read on the forward strand.
TGCCGGTGTTCCTGTCGTTACTGCGGTGTGACTTAGAGCGGCGCCGTTGTCGCCGGCGCTTGGACTGTATTTCAGAAGGTTTATCCTTAGCTGTATCTTCCTTGTCCTCTCCGCTGTTCTCCTTTGGTGCATCCACCATGTATACCTCATACGAGGAAGTGGCCGTCCAGCGTCCGGTGAATGGTGGGTTCTGGGCCTCTTCTTCTCCGGCATCGTCATCCATACCGTCGATGTCTTCGGAGTCGTAATCAAGTTCGTCGGTCAAATCCACGACCATGGCTATGAAGTGGGTGGCGGGTGGGAAGCAAAATTCTCCACCATCGGCCCCTAGTTCGAGCCGGATATAGTTTGGCTGTGAGTCCTCCGGCAAGGACAGGTTTTTAATGAGTTTAGCACATCGCCCAAAGGCGAGTGCTGGAAGATATCTGCGGCGCTGAATTCGAAGATCGACAAACGATCGAGCTCGGCATCCGCGGGCTCACGTGGTTCAGAACATACGACCGGAGACGAGTCTGGAGTTCCGCTGGAAAAAATGTCGTGAGAGGTGAAGTCTATGTGCGGCTCCAACGCCGTGGAATCTGTGGCCTCCGTAGTGGGCTTGATCCTTCCGTCCTTGAATGACGCAGCTTGCTCCGGATCTAGGGCCAGAACAGTTACAGGAGCAATCTCCTGGATGCGGCCAGATGAAAGATTTAGGTCTTGATCATCGGGGTGACCGGGAGCGGCTACCACAGTCTCGAATCCGGCGAAGAACAAGTCTCCACAGATGTCTGCAACGTAGTTCAAGCTCCCAAATCTGACCTAATTGCCAGGGGCGTAGCTTTCGATCTGCTCTAGTTGGCCAAACGAGTTGGCCCGCAGTGCGAAGCCGCCGAACACAAAGATCTGTTCGGGGAGGAAAGTTTCTCCTTGGACAGCGTCATTATTGACCATCGAAGGCGCCATCAAACCTTTTGGCGACAGCACACAGTGGAACTCTGAATGAAAGCACCAATGTCGGTGTCAAAACCGGCGGATCTTGGTTAGGGGGTCCCGAACTGTGCGTCTAAGGTTGATGGTAACAGGAGACAAGGGACACGATGTTTACCCAGGTTCGGGCCCTCTCTATGGAGGTAATACCCTACGTCCTGCTTGATTGATATTGATGAATATGAGTATTAAAAGAGTTGATCTACCTCGAGATCGTAATGGCTAAACCCTAGAGGTCTAGCTTGTATGGCTATGATATTGAATCTCCTCTGTCCGAACAAAGTCTCTGGTTTGTATAGACACCGGGAGGATCTAGGGTTACATCAGGTCGGCTACAAAGAAAGGAATCTACATATTCGACGCCAAGCTTGCCTTCCACGCCAAGGAGTGTCCCATCTGGACAGGGGTGCAGTCTTCGGTCTTCGTACCTTCGCAGCCCATCAGTCCGGCCCATGGCCAACAGGCCGGACGCCCGAGGACCCCTTAGTCCAGGACTCCCTCAGGGACCATGACATAGCGACGCGCTTGTCCAAAATGTAGGGTGTGTTACAAAAGTACCCCCACCGATTTGAACTAGCGGCCCTTTCGGCTCGGGGTTAGAAACGGGATTTTGTCGGGATTTGGCAGCTGGAGGGAGTTTTCGCGTGCGTTGTAATTTCAGGATAGCGAGGCGCGGGTTGTGAAGGCGCTAGTTTTGTGAGCACGATAAATGAATTTTCGGGATATAAAAAGGCGCGGGTTGAATTTTAGGGACAAGCCTAACGTGTAATATTGTACTTGGGCGTACCAAATCATATCGCACTTCCCTCAACAAAAAAATGAAAAAAATAAAAACTATTTAGACCACACAAAGAGATTGTCTTGTCCCATTTTACTATACAAATGCTACTCCCTCCTTCTATCTATATAGGGCCTAATGCGTTTTTCGAGGCTAACTTTGACCAAATATTAGAGCAATAATATATGACATGCAACTTACACAAAGCACACCATTAAATTCATGTGTGAAAGGAGCTTTCAATGATATAATTTTCACATTGTGCATGTCATGTACTATTAATCTTGTCAATAGTCAAAGGCAGTCTTAAAAACGCATTAGGCCCTATATAGATGGAACGAGGGAGTATGAATCCATGTTATGTCCAATTAAATTTTTTCGCTGGCTGTATAATGCATGTAACCTACTCATACCAACATTTTAGGGCATTCCAAATGTTTATACTACTGCTGCAATTCGAACTGAATTTGAATTCATTTCTCTATTTTGATAAGAATCTACAATCATGATTGTTGCCAACTTCAACCATCATTCGTGTATTACGTTAACAACACACCACATGATTACTATAGAGATAGATATGAAATATGTGTACTATATGACCTCGAATTCAATTTTTTAAATACACTTGATGTTGATTCCAAATAATAGTACATTTGATCTACTAACTATATATTCATAATCTAAACCATGTTCCATACGTACACTGTGTTTATCACACAAGGTATAGTGCCCCGCCCCCTACATTATGACAAGTATTTAGCCCTGAGCTGCAAAAGCCACACATTAGCCCAAATTATAATCAATGTTCTATATATTATATGTAGTACTAGCAAGATGCCCATGCATTCCATGGAACATCAACATGATCAAGGGGATGCCTTATTTGCAAATATGGAGAGGGGTCTGGGTATCTTTTTTCAAAATTGCCATAGTTTCCTTCCTATCCGTCAGATATAAATCGGACGGCCTATATTGTAGGATGGCAGGCACACCATCACCAACAACTCTGTTTTTATAAGAGTAGAGATAAAATATATTATATGTAGTATAACATGCTCATAACCACACCATGTGTATCACCGTTATATATATTCACGCATGCGTCGGTTTAAAACACTATGATAAATTCTTCAAATATCCGAATTCGCTTTTTATAATGAATCATGATCTCTGCTCGTCTTTTACACCCACACAATCCTCTTATCATTGTTGCTAGCGCTAACTTTCTCTCGTGCATGCACACGCCCGCATCCCTCTCACCCTCCCTCAGCATTCTCTAGCTCCATCATGCAAATTCGTCTTTTCACTTTAGGTCATTCACCCACGGTGCGTGTTGGCCCCCCAGCTCCTTCTTTACGGCACACATCGATCGATATGCCTCTCTAGCCAGGTGTGCCTACCACAAAACCAAGCTTCCCCTCTTCTCTTCTCGCCGTCCATGCCTCACTCTCACCACTCCTTTCATTGATCTCGTACTCCCACATTCCTTCCCCCTTTATATAGTATGCCTCTCGCACCACGTCCTAGATGCATACCTCTCCCTCTATCCTTCTCCTCGAGCCTTATATGCTTGTAACACATACATGCATGTATACCGATCGATCTCCCTACATATACCTAGGTCGACTTTAACTATTTTCCCCGCAGCCATCGATCGACGTATGTCGGTGTCAAAACCGACGGATCTCGGGTAGGGGGTCCCGAACTGTGCGTCTAAGGCGAATGGTAATAGGAGGCGGGGAACACGATGTTTACCCAGGTTCGGGCCCTCTCGATGGAGGTAATACCCTACTTCCTGCTTGACCGATCTTGATGATATGAGTATTACAAGAGTTGGTCTACCACGAGATCGTAGAGGCTAAACCCTAGAAGCTAGCCTATATTATGATTGTTGTTGTCCTATGGACTAAACCCTCCGGTTTATATAGACACCGAAGGGGGCTACGGTTACACAGAGTTAGTTACAAGGAAGGAGATCTACATATCTGTATTGCCAAGCTTGCCTTCCACACCAAGGAGAGTCCCATCCGGACACGGGACGAAGTCTTCAATCTTGTATATTCATAGTCCAACGGTCCGGCCAAAGGATATAGTCCGGCTGTCCGGAGACCCCCTAATCCAGGACTCCCTCAGTAGCCCCTGAACCAGGCTTCAATGACAATGAGTCCGGTGCGCAGATTTGTCTTCGGCATTGCAAGGCGGGTTCTTCCTCCGAATACTCCATAGAAGATTTTGACCACAAGGATAGTGTCCGGCTCTGCAAAACAAGTTCCACATACCACCATAGAGAGAATAATATCTCCACAAATCTAATCTGCTGACACGTTTAGCAACATGACATCATGCCATGGCCCGGTCATTATTCGAACCATTTTTCTCAACCAGCACTGCACATATCGCGAGGCGGTTTTCTTGACACGTCTTGCCGAAGCAGAGATTGTGTCCCCCTTATTATGGGATTCTCATCAATACGGACATGGGTAACCCAATCGTGCCTGTTGGTATGACTCCTCGATTTTAGGCAAGTCCCAAATGGCCACGAGGAGGACGCTTCATATTCACCCTCTTTATAAAGAGGCCAAGGCCTGTCCTTTTTTCCCTCTCTTACTCAATCGAATACTTCCCCCGCCTCGAGTTCCAACACCCAAGGCTCAGGTCAGGCGCTGATACGTCTCCAACGTATCTATAATTTTTGATTGCTCCATGCTATATTATCTACTGTTTTGTACATTATTGGGCTTTATTATACACTTTTATATTATTTTTGGGACTAAACTATTAACCGGAGGCCCAGCCCAGAATTGCTGTTTTTTGCCTGTTTTAGGGTTTCGCAGAAAAGGAATATCCAACGGAGTCCAAACGGAATGAAACCTTCGGGAATGTGATTTTCTCAACGAATAAGACCAAAGAGACTTGGACTCTACGTCAAGAAAGGAAACAGGAGGCCACGAGGTAGGGGCGCACCCACCCCCGCCAGGCGCGCCCTCCTCCCTCGTGGGCCCCCTGTTGCTCCACCGATGTACTCCTTCCTCCTATATATATCCATGTACCCCCAAACGATCAGAACAGGAGCCAAAACCCTAATTCCACCGTCGTAACTTTCTGTATCCATGAGATCCCATCTTGGGGCCTGTTTCGGAGCTCCGCCGGAGGGGGCATCGATCAAGGAGGGCTTCTACATCAACACGATAGCCCCTCCGATGAGGTGTGAGTAGTTCACCTCAGACCTATGGGTCCATAGTTAGTAGCTAGATGGCTTCTTCTCTCTTTTTGGATCTCAATAAAATGTTCTCCCCCTCTCTTGTGGAGATCTATTTGATGTAATCTTCTTTTTGCGGTGTGTTTGTTGAGACTGATGAATTGAGGGTTTATGATAAAGTCTATCTATGAATAATATTTGAATCTTCTCTAAATTATTTTATGTATGATTGGTTATCTTTGCAAGTCTCTTCGAATTATCAGTTTGGTTTGGCCTACTAGATTGAACTTTCTTATAATGGGAGAAGTGCTTAGCTTTGGGTTCAATCTTGCAGTGCCCTTTCCCGGTGATAGTAAGGGCAGCAAGGCACGTATTGTATTGTTGCCATCGAGGATAACAAGATGGGTCTTCATATTGCATGAGTCTATCCCTCTACATCATGTCATCTTGCTTAAGGCATTACTCTGTTTTTAACTTAATATTCTAGATGCATGCTGGATAGCGGTCGATGAGTGTAGTAATAGTAGATGATGAAGGCAGGAGTCGGTCTACTTGTCTCGGACGTGATGCCTATATACATGATCATACCTAGATATTCTCATAACTATGCTCAATTCTGTCAATTGCTCAACAGTAATTTGTTCACCCACCGTAGAATACTTCTTCTCTTGAGAGAAGCCACTAGTAAAACCTATGGCCCCCGGGTCTATCTTTATCATATTGATTTCCTACTACATAGTTATTTCCTTTGCTATTTCCTTTGCCTTTATTTTACTTTGCATCTTTTATCATAAAAATACCAAAAATATTATATTATCATATCTATCAGATCTCACTCTCGTAAGTGGCCCTATAGGGATTGACAACCCCTATTTGCATTGGTTGCGAGGATTTATTTGTTTTGTGCATGTATGAGGGACTCGCGCATAGCCTCCTACTGGATTGATACCTTGGTTCTCAAAAACTGAGGGAAATACTTATGCTACTTTGCTGCATCATCCCTTCCTCTTCGGGGAAAACCAACGCAGTGCTCAAGATGTAGCAAGAAAGATTTCTGGCGCCATTGCCGGGGAGGTTTATGCAAAAGTCAACATACCAAGTACCCATCACATACCCTTATCTCCCGCATTGCATTATTTGCCATTTGCCTCTCGTTTTCCTCTCCCCCACTTCACAATTGCCGTTTTATTCGCCCTCTCTCTCTATCCTCCCTCTCTATTTGCCTCTTTTTGCCCGCTTGCTTTCTGTTTGCTTGTGTGTTAGTTTGTTTTCTTGTCTTTATGGCTAGTCCCTTATCTTCTCCATTGTCTCCCGAGAATGAAATTCTAAATTTTAAGCAAAGGGACGGTGAAAATCTAAAAGATGCTTGGTATAGAATTTGCAATGCTCAAAATAAATCTACTAGGAAGCAATCTACTACCATTCTCCTTCACAATTTTTATGTAGGCATTACTCCTTGGCACCGTTATGTTCTTGATACTATTACCAGAGGGAACTTTTTGGGTAGCCATACTTTTGATTCTTATAATTCTATGTTAGATTTATTTGGCTCACCCCCTCTCTTGGTTAATGGAACTATATTAACTTTAGAGCATGTAATGCAAAGGCTTGAGATTATTGAAAATAAGGTTGCTACCGTAGAGTTAATTGAAAATTTGGGTAAAAAGATCCACAACCGAATCTCTCAATATGGATCTAAAGTAGGAGTTACTTTGAAAGATATTAAAGAAAAGGAACACATAGTAAATGAGAAAATAAATCACGATTTCGTTAGGACCGATAAACTTGAGAATATTATTACCAACTTGGGAACCGCTTTTTCTTCCATAAAGAATAATCCAAGTCCTTCCACTAAAGTTGCCAAGCTTATGTACGTTCCTAAAAATATGGGTGAATCATCTAGTAAGGAAAATGCGGATCTCAAATCTATAAGTGTTCATCCCAATCTTTTTGCTATCATTAAGGAACCATTTGTTACAAATGAATTTTTCGATCTTGTGCCTAAAAGTTTGATAATAAATAAATATTAATAAATTCCTAAAGATGGTAGATGCCTCATTGAAGAATTGCCTAACAAAGATGGCAATACCTAGATCTATTCTTGCTTGTTATGCCTAGCTAGGGCGTTAAACGATAGCGCTTGTTGGGAGGCAACCCAATTTTATTTTTATTCCTTGCTTTTTGCTCCTGTTTAGTAATAAATAATTTATCTAGCCTATGTTTTGGTTGTGTTTTTTGTGTTTAATTAGTGTTTGTGCCAAGTAGAACCGTTGGGAAGACTTGGGGAAAGTCTTGTTGAACTTGCTGTAAAAAACAGAAACTTTAGCGCTCACGAGAACTGCTGTCATTTCTATTTGCAGAGTGATATTTAGTTAATTATTTTTGGAGATGATTAATAGATAAATTCCTCACGGCTAGCAATTTATTTTAGAATTTTTGGGGTTCCATATCTTGCGCTAGATATAGATTACTACAGACTGTTCTGTTTTGGACAGATTCTGTTTTTCGTGTGTTGTTTGCTTATTTTTATGAATCTATGGCTAGTAAAATAGTTTATAAACCATAGAGAAGTTGGAATGTAGTAGGTATAACACCAATATAAATAAATAATGAGTTCATTACAGTACCTTGAAGTGATATTTTGTTTTCATTCGCTAACGGAGCTCACGAGATTTTCTACTTTAAGTTTTGTGTTGTGAAGTTTTCAAGTTTTGGGTAAAGATTTGATGGATTATGGAACGAGTGGCAAGAGCCTAAGCTTGGGGATGCCCATGGCACCCCCAAGATAATCTAAGGACACCTAAGAACCAAAGCTTGGGGATGCCCCGGAAGGCATCCCCTCTTTCATCTACTTCTATCGGTAACTTTACTTGGAGCTACATTTTAATTCGCCACATGATATGTGTTTTGCTTGGAGCGTATTGTATGATTTGAGTGTTTGCTTTTTAGTCTACCACAATCATCCTTGCTGTACACACCTTTTGAGAGAGCCATACATGATTTGGAATTTGTTAGAATACTCTATGTGCTTCGCTTATATCTTTTGAGTTATATAATTTTGCTCTAGTACTTCACTTATATCTTTTAGATCACGGTGGTGGATTTGTTTTATAGAAACTATTGATCTCTCATGCTTCACTTAGATTATTTTGAGAGTCTTAATAGCATGGTAATTTGCTTAAAATCCTAATATGGTAGGTATTCAAGATTAGTAAAATTTTCTTAAGAGTGTTTTGAATACTAAGAAAAGTTTGATGCTTGATGATTGTTTTGAGATATGGAGGTAATAATATCAAAGTCATGCTAGTTGAGTAGTTGTGAAATTGAGAAATGCTTGTGTTGAAGTTTGCAAGTCCCATAGCATGCACGTATGGTAAACGTTATGCAACAAATTTGAAACATGAGGTGTTATTTGATTGTCTTCCTAATGAGTGGTGGTCGGGGATGAGCGATGGTCTTTTCCTACCAATCTATCCCCCTAGTAGCATGCGCGTAGTACCGAGGTTTTTGATGACTTGTAGATTTTTGCAATAAGTATGTGAGTTCTTTATGACTAATGTTGAGTCCATGGATTATACGCACTCTCACCCTTCCATCCTTGCTAGCCTCTTCGGTACCGTGCCTTGCCCTTTCTCACATTGAGAGTTGGCGCAAACTTCGTCGGTGCATCCAAATCCCGTGATATGATACGCTCTTTCACACATAAACCTCCTTATATCTTCCTCAAAACAGCCACCATACCTACCTATTATGGCATTTCCATAGCCATTCTGAGATATATTGCCATGCAACTTTCCATCATTCAGTTCATCATGACACATTCATCATTGTCATATTGCTTAGCATGATCATGTAGTTGACATAGTATTTGTGTCAAAGCCACCGTTCATAATTCTTTCATACATGTCACTCTTGGTCCATTGCATATCCCGGTACACCGCCGGAGGCATTCATATAGAGTCATTTTTTGTTCTAGTATCGAGTTGTAATCATTGAGTTGTAAATAAATAGAAGTGTGATGATCATCATTTTCTAGAGCATTGTCCCAAGTGAAGAATAAAAAAAGAGAAAGGCCATAAAAAAGGAAAGGCCCAAAAAATGAGAGAGAAAGAGAGAAGGGACAATGTTACTATCCTTTGCCACACTTGTGCTTCAAAGTAGCACCATAATCTTCATGTTAGAGAGTCTCTTGTTTTGTCACTTTCATATACTAGTGGGAATTTTTCATTATAGAACTTGGCTTGTATATTCCAACAATGGGCCTCCTCAAGTGCCCTAGGTCTTCGTGAGCAAGCAAGTTGGATGCACACCCACTTAGTTTCTTTTGTTGAGCTTTCATACATTTATAGCTCTAGTGCATCAGTTGCATGGAAATCCCTACTCCTTGCATTAACACCAATCGGTGGGCATCTCCATAGCCCATTTATTAGCCTCGTTGATGTGAGACTTTCTCCTCTTTTGTCTTCTCCACATACCCCCCTCATTATATTCTATTCCACCCATAGTGCTATGTCCATGGCTTGCGCTCATATATTGCATGAAAGTATATAGGTTTGAGATTACTAAAGTATGAAATAATTGCTTGGCTTGTCATCGGGGTTGTGCATGATGAGAGCATTCTTGTGTGACCAAAATGAGACATGACTAAACCATATGATTTTGTAGGGATGAACTTTCTTTGGCCATGTTATTTTGAGAAGACATAATTGCTTAGTTTGTATGCTTGAAGTATTATTATTTTTATGTCAATATGAACTTTTGTCTTGAATCTTTTGGATCTGAATATTCATACCACAATTAATAAGAATTACATTAAAATTATGCCAAGTAGCACTCCGCATCAAAAATTCTGTTTTTATCATTTACCTACTCGAGGACAAGCAGGAATTAAGCTTGGGGATGCTTGATACTTCTCCAACGTATCTATAATTTTTGATTGCTCCATGCTATATTGTCTACTATTTTGTACATTATTGGGCTTTATTATCCACTTTTATATTATTTTTGGGACTAACCTATTAACTGGAGGCCCAGCCCAGAATTGTTGTTTTTGCTTGTTTTAGGGTTTTGAAGAAAAGGAATATCAAACGGAGTCCAAATAAAATGAAACCTTTGGGAACATGATTTTCTCAACGAATAAGACTAGAGAGACTTGGACCCTATGTCAAGAAAGGAAACAGGAGGCCACGAGGTAGGGGGCGCCCCCCCCCCCCACCAGGCGCGCCCTCCACCCTCATGGGCCCCCTGTTGCTCCACCGACGTACTCCTTCCTCCTATATATATCCACGTACCCCCAAACGACCAGAACATGAGCCAAAACCCTAATTCTACCGCCGTAACTTTCTGTATCCACGAGATCCCATCTTGGGGCCTGTTCCGGAGCTCCACCGGAGGGGGCATCGATCACGGAGGGCTTCTACATCAACACCATAGCCCCTCCGATGAAGTGTGAGTAGTTCACCTCAGACCTACGAGTCCATAGTTAGTAGCTAGATAGATTCTTCTCTCTTTTTGGATCTGAATACAATGTTCTCCCCCACTCTTGTGGAGATCTATTTGATGTAATCTTCTTTTTGTGGTGTGTTTGTTGAGACCGATGAATTGAGGGTTTATGATCAAGTCTATCTATGAATAATATTTGAATCTTCTCTGAATTCTTTTATGTATGATTGGTTATCTTTGCAAGTCTCTTCGAGTTATCAGTTTGGTTTGGCCTACTAGATTGATCTTTCTTGCAATGGGAGAAGTGCTTAGCCTTGGTTTCAATCTTGCGATGTCCTTTCCCGGTGACAGTAAGGGCATCAAGGCACGTATTGTATTGTTTCCATCGAGGATAACAAGATGGGGTTTTCTTCATATTGCGTGAGTCTATCCCTCTACATCATGTCACCTTGCTTAAGGCGTTACTCTGTTTTTAACTTAATACTCTAGATGCATGCTGGATAGCGGTCGATGAGTGGAGTAATAGTGGTAGATGAAGGCAGGAGTCGGTCTACTTGTCTCGGACATGATGCCTATATACATGATCATACCTAGATATTCTCATAACTATGCTCAATTCTGTTAATTGCTCAACAGTAATTTGTTCACCCACCGTAGAATACTTATGCTCTTGAGAGAAGCCACTAGTGAAACCTATGGCCCCCGGGTATCTTTATCATATTGATTTCCTACTACTTAGTTATTTCCTTTGCTATTAACTTTGCCTTTATTTTACTTTGCATCTTTTATCATAAAAATACCAAAAATATTATCTTATCATATCTATCAGATCTCACTCTCGTAAGTGGCCCTATAGGGATTGATAACACCTATTTGTGTTGGTTGAGAGGATTTATATGTTTTGTGCAGGTACGAGGGACTCACGCGTAGCCTCCTACTGGATTGATACCTTGGTTCTCAAAAACCGAGGGAAATACTTACGCTACTTTGCTGCATCATCCCTTCCTCTTCGGGGAAAACCAACGCAGTGCTCAAGAGGTAGCAGGCACTTCGGACCTTCAACCATGTCCGGATCCAACCTTCAAGGTCGGTGGATGCCTTCCTCTGTCACAGAGGAAGACATCAAGAAGCTAAGAGAGGCCAGTTATTTGACCGGTGAAATCTCGCACAGACTGCCTACTCAAGGGCTGGTCATTCCCACTCCCAAACCCGGCGAGAGCGTTGTATTCATCTCTCACTTCCTCCGAGGGCTAGGCCTCGCTCTGGATCCCTTTGTTAGGGGGCTCATGTTCTATTATGGGCTAGATTTCCATGACCTGGCCCCGGATTCCCTCCTTCACGTCTCGTCGTTCATCGTCGTGTGTGAGGCCTTCCTCCAAATTACCCCACACTTTGGCCTGTGGCTCAAGACTTTCAATCTGAAGCCGAAGATGATCGAGGGGCGACATGCAGAATGCGGAGGTGCCGCAATAAGAAAAAGCGCTGATGTTCCATGGCCAGAGGGTTCCTTCCCAGAGGTGTCCAGTTTATGGCAACGGGAGTGGTTTTATATCATAGCTCCCCGGGGTACCAAGTGGGTAGCCGCCCCTGCCTTTCGCTCGGGCCCCCCTCCACAACTGATGTCATGGATCAACAAGGGGCTGGACTTGGGGCCAGTAAATTATGTGCCGATATTGCAGAGTCGCATCTGAGATCTCCTAGAGAGAGATGTCAGCCTGGCCACAGTAATGAAAGTCATGCTAGTTCGTCAAGTCTCGCCTTGCAAATGTCGACCCCTCCGTATGTGGGAGTTCAACCCGGAAGGACCGCGAACTATTCAGCACTTCCTCGGCATGACGCTCGAAGCGATGCACAAATTGTTCTTCGGACCACAAATAAGGTGTTCGGACACTACCGAGGATGTGGGTCTAAGCTACAAACGTCCAGATAGCCAAGTAAGTAATCCCGTGGCCGAACGCGTTGTTTTTACTTATTTATCACAACATCATTCTGAAAGGTTGCTCTTTGACCAGGACTGGGTAACAAAGGCGAAGATGATCAGGTGTTCGGCCCCCCTTCCCGAAGGCTCAGCAGATCCAGTACTGGCCAGAATGCTCGAGCCGGCGCCTTATCAGGCGCCCTCAGGGGAAGATAAAGGGGGAAATAAAGAGGCTGAAAGCAGGCCTCACTCATTATTCATCCAAACCGGGGAAATTAGCACCTCCGCGAAGGAGGATAACCAGGAAGAAGAATCTGAAATTCCCTCTCCCCAAGGAAGGAAGAGGACCACCTCTGAAGACCCAGAAACAAAGGTTTCGAAACAGGGGAAGAAATCTTCGCCAGAGGGTCCTGCCTCGGAGGGTACTCTTGCCGCCCAGTGCCCGCAAGGGGATCAACCCTCTATCGAGCTGTAAGTAAACAAAAAGTACTTAATAGTAAAAATATCCTACATTACTTCTGAAGACAATAACCGAAGCATGTATCTTGTAGTTCGGATCGTAGCCCTTCTCGACAGGGTTCGTCTTCGAGGGATCTTCTTCTGGAGATGATGGAGAGCGAAACACCTCCCCATGCCACCCCGCCTCATGAGGCGGGCGACCCTGAAGTGTCGTCACGAAGGGTTTCTCCTGATCCGCCAAGGCGAGAGGGTAATCCTTCGGCCACCCGAAGTCCTCAGTATTCGGCTCCTAAAGAGAGCAACAGAAAGAGTCCGGAACCGTCCGGTGTGCGATCGGATGCACTGAAAGATCTTTTGGAGCAAGCGGCCATCTCAGAAGCGCATCATACGCTAATGGGTACGGTGATTGAGAGGATTTCATCCGCCGAATGCGGGTTGCATGAAGCTTTTATGAGTCTGCTGAAAGGCTTTGAGGTACGTGAAATAGTGTATGTTTTTGACAGTACCGCACACGTTTGGTGTGCCCTATGCAGATAGTAGCCCCTGAGACTCTGGTTGCTGTCGAAAATGGCGGCAAACAGAGGATCATAGTCCTAGGAAATAATCTGGCCGCCTTCATGTGCATGTGGCTAAAGGTCCGGTGGCTAGTTGGAATGGTGAGTTTGCCGAGCTGAAGCGGCAACTTCATGCGGCAGATGCCGACATCGTGCTTGTCAACAAGCGGCTCGACGAGGCACAGGGTATGTGATTTCTCCGGTGATCAACACATAGTAAGAGGAGCATGATGCTAGTATCTTTAATATGTTGTGACTATAGATGGAGCTGCCGCCGTGGAGACCCTTCACGCGGAACTAGCCCGAGCCAAGGAACAAGCCAGGAATAGTGATGCGGCCACTCTAAAGGCAGTAGAAGAGCTGAGGGCCGAATAGGCTGCGCATTGCCAAAGCAAGGAAAAAATAGCCAGGATGGCCATTGAGTTGAAAGATGCCGCATACCGTTACCAGCTTCTTGAAAAAGAAAGCCGGGCGAAGGTGGAAGACCTGGAGAAGGCCACGGTAGCTGCCAAGGAAGCCCGCTCTAAAATCAGAGCGGCGAAGGAGGAGCTGCGTCAAGCTGGAGATATCGCGGCTGGGAAGCCCTTTTTGTTGCGGACGAAGTTCGGAGATCCGAAGTATGCCCCTCTTGATCAACTATGGAGTTCTGCAGACGCATACGTGGATTTGGCAGCTAGTGCTGCTGATGCGGCCGACTACTTCAAGGATCAAAAAGATCGTGAAGTGGAAAGGCTATTCTGGTCACAGTTCCATGTTCCAGTGTGTCCGCTGCTGTTGAATGAGCGAATGGCCGATTGGGCCGAGCTCCATAGGTTGTCCGGGCTTGCCATGAGGTCTGTTGTGGATCATCTGTGGCCGGAAGGGCCAAGGCCGAATAGTTATTTTAGTTTAGTGCAACAGTTCCTTGGTGCTGTGCCGCACATCGACGCTATGAAGAGGTCGGCGTGCATAGAGGGTGCGCGTATGGCACTTGCCCGTGTCAAGACATACTGGGCAGAGATGGAGGCCACCGCTATTGCAACCCAGAGTTCGGCCGTAGGCCGAGTATCTGCCGAGCACTACTTTGAAGAAGTCCTCGAAGGCGCTCGTTCAATAGAGGCTCAGTGCTCGAATAATATTATGTTCTAGTGACATGTATTCCCATAGTAAAAACAATGTTTTATTGAATTATAAAGGCTGTGTTTAAACTTTTGCCTGAAAGTATTATGATGCCTCCTGTGTGGCCGCTTATGTATATATGTATATAATCTGAAATTTGCAGTCATCGGCTTTAGCCCCCATGCATATAATGCGGGGGTGTTCGCAAAAAACACGTATGCACACTTGATCCAACGTCTTGGTCCATTAAGGAGGTGGTGGCGCAGCGAACGAGGCAATCGGACTATATTGCTTTAACACTTTCACTTAGCCATAGGAGTTTGATGGTGGGACTACTATATAGCCCCTGGTACCTCCGCGCTCGTCCGAATACGGTGCGCGTACGTACATGACCGGGAAACGGCCCTTCGTTAATGCGGAGGAATCCCGAAGATTCCCCTAAGTCATCGAGTGGTTGACCAATCTCGTGCTTTATCATGACAGTCAGTTTTTGACTTTCTCTACTGAGGTGCTCATCCGGATGAACCAAGGCACAATCGTAGTAGTTCTCCCGGTGCCGCCTTAGCTGATAGAGCGGAACATAAGGTAGCAAAACATGGGAGTAGGGCAAACCCAACATTTGACCAAAGACATGATTCGGCGCTGATGCATATAAGGCCAAACTCGCGACGCCGAACACTCCCTAAGGTATTCGGTCTTTATAACATATTCCGGGCTGAACAATGCCCTTAATAATAAACCCCAAGTGTCCAGGTACGTGCTATATTCTGACGTGGTGAAATGCCAATAATGCCAGCATCCTTCTCGGTTATATTGAGTATCCGGAGGATGTGAACAACAAGAGACAGTAAAAAAGGTTTACGCAGGGTCTTAATCTAAAAAGAAACCTTTGAGCGGGTCCCCGCTGCACGTCTGCATCTGTGTCACCGTTGTGCCATCTCCTGGACTGGTGTAGCACGAATGTCATCTGTAAAAGAGAAGAATTTAGGTCAGAGTTGTCATGCCAAAAAATTGGTTATTCTCGATAAACCATTAAAATTCAAGATAAGTCAAGTTGAGCTGAACTAGCCCTGATTACATGCGGGAAGCCCCTGGTACCGTCTATGAGGGTTTAACCATCAAGCCAATCTCAGGTATATCTAGTGATGCACCGGACTCGTCTAACCGTGTCCGCGGTCTTGACGACCTGTCATTTATTCTGGTTGGTAAGGCCGTCTAGTGCTCGGCTGTTAAAGCCGCCGCACGTTCTTCCATGCGTAGAGAACGCTCAATATTTCCACTAATTGTGATGGTGGAACGTGGACCAGGCATCTTAAGATTAAGAGAAGCGTAATGTGGTACCGCATTAAAACGAGCAAAAGTTGTTCTTCCGAGTAGTGCTTGATAGCCGCTTCAGAATGGAGCAATGTCGAAGTCTAACTTCTCACTTCGGTAGTTGTCGGATGAACCGAATACAAACTCTAGTATTAGAGAGCCCGTGGAGCGGGCATCTGGGCCTGGTATTACTCCCTTGAAGGTAGTACTACGTTGGCTGATTTTTGTCGGGCCTATCCCCATTTTGCGGACTGTGTCCTGATATATCGGATTTAGACCACTACCGCCGTCCATAAGGACTCGTGTGAGATGGTATCCGTTTATTATTGGGTCTAACACCAAGGCAGCCAATCCTTCATGTCGGATGCTTGTCGGGTGATCCCTGCGATCAAAAGTGATCGGGCAGGCCAACTAGGGCTTGAACTTAGGGGTGGCGGGCTCTACGGTGCGTATGTCTCGGAGTGCATGTTTGCTTCTCCTCTTCGTCATGTGCATCATGTTTACTGTTTTAACTTCTGGTGGGAATTTTTTCTGTCCTCCAGTGCTTTGCTGGCGAGGTTCGTCCTCGTCTTCGCTTGGTAGCTCCCTCCCCTTGTGTTCGGCGTTTAGCTTACCAGCCTGTTTGAAGACCTAGCATTCTCTGTGGGTGTGATTTGCAGGTTTATCGGGGGTGCTATGAATCTGACATAGTTTGTTTAGAATCTTGTTTAGGCTGGACGGTCCATCTCTGCTGCCTTTGAAAGGCATTTTCCGCTGACCTGGTCGAGAGCCCCTGAATCCGGCGTTTACCGCCGTATTATCTGGGCTATCTTCTTTATTTCGACGCTTGCTTTTACTATGTCGTGGTTTTCCATTGCCATCCCTGACTTCGGATGTGCTTGGGTCACTGGTGCTACTGCGGGCTAACCAGCTATCTTCGCCCGCGCAAAAGCGGGTCATGAGGCTTGTTAGGCCTACCATTGTTCTCGGTTTTTCTTGGCCGAGGTGTCTGGCGAGCCATTCGTCTCGAACGCTGTGCTTGAAAGCTGCTAAGGCTTCGGCGTTCGGGCAGTCGATGATTTGGTTCTTCTTAGTGATAAACCTGTTCCAAAGCTTTCACGCTGTTGAATTATATGACTTAAATCATCTCCATCCGGAGGTCGGACATAGGTCCCTTGAAAATTAGCCCGAAAATCATCCTCGAGCTCCTCCCAACTTCCAATTGAGTTTTCCTGGAGGCTTTTCAGCTAGTGCCGAGCTGGTCCTTTAAGCTTGAGGGGCAAGTACTTGATGGCATGGGGATCGTCTCCGCGAGCCATATGGATATGGAGGATAAAGTCCTCAATCCAGACCCCAGGGTCTGTGGTCCCGTCGTACGCCTCTATGTTCACTGGTTTGAATCCTTCTGAAAATTTGTGGTCCAGCACCTCATCGGTGAATTTGGATGTCTCATGGCGTTCGGACGGTTGTAGTATTCAGTTTTGATTTTGTGCCAGAGCGCGCTTCCTAGATCGATAGATGGATCTGGTCATACTGGATTTTTGGCGCAAGTCCTCACGTAGATCGTGTGTTGACTTATGTGCGGCCTTGTTAGCCGCTCTATCGCGGCCACAAGGTGGTTGATCCGGCCGGTTGGCCGTTTTATTTTTCGGCTGTGTGGGCTCTACGGCCTCATCGTCGAATTCAGGTAATAGCTTGCACTTTGGATAGCTCTTTGTGTGGTGACTTCCACCATAGTTTTCTTCGTTGTCGGGCACTTTGTTCCACCTGTTGTTGAGCGTATTTTGTGCGGCCTTAAGCCTTTGCTTCTGCTTCTTCAGACTCCTCGTTGTGGCAATGAGCCTTCTGCGGAGGTTCTCTTATTCCAAGTGCCGTTCCGGGAGGATGTGTGCATCTTCGTCCGGACTGTTTTCCTCCCTAGAGGGGGGTTGATGAGGTTTATCCTCGGCGTCGCCGTGTTCGGACATCGGATCCGTACTATGTTCGCCGTTTGCAGTTTCATCGTGCTCTGCCGCTGGGTCAATGTGGTCGTCGTTCCCTCTGGAGTCGACTGGAGTGTTATTTTCTCATGCGGTGTTATCGCTGTTTTTGCCGAGGCGGGATTTTGAGCGGTGCCTATGCCGACGCTTTGCTTGCTTCTCGAGAGAGCTATTCTTTGCTGCATCCTGCCGTTCTTCATCATTGTTTTCTTTGGGTGTATCCACCATGTATATGTCATGTGGTGAAGTGGTTGTCCAGCACCCTGTGGACACTGGTTCCTGTTCATCTCCTGCATCGTAATCCATGCCATCGATGTCTTCGGAGTCAAAATCGAGCATGTCAGTTAAATCGTCGACACAGGCTACTATGTGGGTGGTGGGTGGGCAGTGAATTTCTTCGTCGTCCGCATCCCATTCTAGTCGGACATAGTTCAGCCATGGTTCTCCTGACAAGGAGAGAGACCTTAATGAATTTAGCACGTCGCCAAAAGGTGAGTGCTGAAAGATATCCGCGGAGGTGAACTCCATGATCGGCGCCCAATCGGATTCGATAGGCATGGATGTAGGCGGCTCAGAGTTCGTGGCCAGAGACGAATCCAGTGGTTCGGCAACACGGCTCTCGTAAGGGGTGAAGTCAGTATCCGGCTCTATCGCCACTAAGAGCGCGGCCTCCATGGCAGGGTCTATCCACCCGTCCTCGGATGGCGCAATTTGCTCCGGATTGAAGGCCGGAGTAGTTGCAGGTGTGATCTCCCGAACACTGTCCGACGGCAGAGCTAAATCATGCTCGTCGTGATCGTGCGGCGCACCTGGTATATGCTCGAATCCGTCGAAGATCAAGTCTCTGCGGATGTCGGCAGTGTAGTTCGAGTTTCCGAACCTGACCTGATGGCCAGGGGCGTAGCTCTCGATCTGCTCCAGATGGCCAAGCGAGTTGGCCCGTAGTGTGAAGCCGCCGAATACGAAGATCTGTCGGGGAGGAAAACCTCACCCTGGACCGCATCGTTACCGATGATCGAAGGAGCCATCAAGCCTTACGGTGACGGCACAGTGGAACTCTCAATGATCGCACCAATGTCGGTGTCAAAACCGGCGGATCTCGGGTAGGGGGTCCCGAACTGTGCGTCTAAGGCAGATGGTAACAGGAGTCGGGGGACACGATGTTTACCCAGGTTCGGGCCCTCTCGGTGGAGGTAATACCCTACTTCCTGCTTGATTGATCTTGATGATATGAGTATTACAAGAGTTGATCTACCACAAGATCGTAGAGGCTAAACCCTAGAAGCTAGCCTATGGTACGATTGTTGTTGTCCTACGGACTAAACCCACCGGTTTATATAGACACGGAGGGGGCTAGGGTTACATAGAGTTGGTTACAAGGAAGGAGATCTACATATCCGTATTGCCAAGCTTGCCTTCCACGCCAAGGAGAGTCCCATCCGGACACGGGACGAAGTCTTCAATCTTGTATCTTCATAGTCCAACAGTACGGCCAAAGGATATAGTCCGGCTGTCCGGAGACCCCCTAATCCAGGACTCCCTCAACGTACCTCACAAGTTATGTCTCTCCTTTCTCTAACAAAGGACGATTGATCTTCCTATGTAGTTACGTCTGCTTACCATAGCCATATCGTCCCCCCTCATCATTCGTGCATGCCTCCTGACCCGTCTCTCGCACGCACGTGCATAGATAGGGCAGCCATCCCCTCTCTTATTGATATTGCAGGCGTACCCTCTGTTTGTCTACCAAGCCTCTCCCAGACTCCCAGCATTTGTTAGAAGCAACACTCCACTACCACCCCGTCCAACACTCTAGCTCTATCTCTCTCCCAACCTTATTCCTCTCCTACACATATGATGGATGCCGATCGATCTCCCTTGATACATAAGGTAGTCCTCTCTCCTCCTCCACACATATACCAGCCATTGTACCTCTATAATTAATTAGGCCTCCCCCTCCCCCACCACACACCGATAGTCGAGCGTTGTAGGTAGGTATCCATTCCACAGAGACAAACTGCACCTGTCCCCTCTCACGTTCTAGTAGGCCAACCACTCTATATCTTTGACATGGGCACACACAAATTCGATGGCACTCTTCATCGACCGCGTGGGCACACACACACATCATTCCTCTCTTCGATTCTATGGATACCTCAAGCCGATGATACCTCCACTCTCTTCTCGTGGATCGCCCCCTCTATATATATGATATATCTAGGACTCTATTTCACATACATTGCATATGTTACATTTTTTGATTGACCCTCCCCCCCCAAAAAAAACACTCACGAACCCACACACTATATCTCTCTACGTTTGTATCTCTCTCACACAACCCCACGTAGGTGGTGTACGTACACGAAGAGAATAGGTGCACGTACTCACGCTTCGTGCCCAGCCACACTCGCGCGGGTACATGGTGGAGCTCATTTATGTACGAAAATGGTAGCCCACGTGCTAATTTGAACGCGCGTAGCGGTTGTTTAGCTACGGAGGTCGTGTACCACACATGCACGAAATAAAGTTCGACTTGATGCATTGGTGCATTATTTTTAAATAAAGTCATATCGCTCAGTGGCACGTACACAGAATATAAAATGACTTTTATGCAGAAGAATGTAGTCCTCTCCACTATATACAATGGAGCCTACCTACCTAGGCTTGTCTCTCTTCAAAGTATCTCACACAAGGCGGCGGTGGCTGTCGGTGTCAAAACCGGCGGATCTCGGGTAGGGGGTTGCTACCTCTTGAGCACTGCGTTGGTTTTCCCTTGAAGAGGAAAGGGTGGTGCAGTAAAGCAGCATAACTATTTCCCTTAGTTTTTGAGAACCAAGGTATCAATCCAGTAGGAGACCACGCGCGAGTCACCTCGTACCTACACAAACAAATAAGAACCTCGCAACCAACGTGATAAAGGGGTTGTCAATCCCTTCCCGGCCACTTGCAAGAGTGAGATCTGATAGAAATGATAATAATAAGATAAGTATTTTTGGTATTTTTATGATATAGATTGAAAGTAAAGATTGAAAAATAAAATAGATCGGAAACTTGTATGATAGAAAATAGACCCGGGGGCCATAGGTTTCACTAGTGGCTTCTCTGAAGATAGCACAAGTATTACAGTGAGTGAACAAATTACTCTCGAGCAATTGATAGAAAAGCGAATAATTATGAGAATATCTAGGCATGATCATGTATATAGGCATCACATCCGCGACAAGTAGACCGACTCCTGCCTGCATCTACTACTATTACTCCACACATCGACCACTATCCAGCATGCACCTAGAGTATTAAGTTCATAAGAACAGAGTAACGCCTTAAGCAAGATGACATGATGTAGAGGCATAAACTCATGCAATATGATGTAAACCCCATCTTTTTATCCTCGATGGCAACAATACAATACGTGTCGTTTCCCTTTCTGTCACTGGAATCGAGCACCGCAAGATTGAACCCAAAGCTAAGCACTTCTCCCATTGCAAGAAAGATCAATCTAGTAGGCCAACCCAAACTAATAATTTGAAGAGACTTGCAAAGATAAACCAATCATACATAAAAGAATTCAGAGAAGATTCAAATATTGTTCATAGATAAACTTGATCATAAACCAACAGTTCATCGGATCTCGACAAACACACCGCAAAAAGAAGAGTTACATCGAATAGATCTCCAAGAGAATTGAGGAGAACTTTGTATTGAGATCCAAAGAGAGAGAAGAAGCCATCTAACTACTAGCTATGGACCAGAAGGTCTGACGTAAACTACTCACACATCATCAGAGGGGCCATGGAGTTGATGTAGAGGCTCTTCGTGATCAATGCCCTCTACGGCGGAGCTCCGGAAAATGCACCAAGATGGAATCTCTTGGGTACAGAAGGTTGCGGCGGTGGAAATAGGGTTTCGTGGTGCTCCTGGATGTTTGCGTGGTATGTGAACATATATAGGAGGAAGAAGTAGGTCCGTAGAGCTACGAGGGGCCCACGAGGGGGGAGGGCGCGCCCAGGGGGGTAGGCGTGCCCCTGCCTCATGGCCGCCTCGTTGATTGCTTGACGTCCACTCCAAGTCCTCTGGATCACGTTTGTTCCAAAAATCACGTTCCCGAAGGTTTCATTCCGTTTGGACTCTGTTTGATATTCCTTTTTGATGAAACACTGAAATAGGCAAAAAAACAACAATTTCGGCTGGGCCTCCGGTTAATAGCTTAGTCCCAAAAGTAATATAAAATGGTAAAATAAAGCCCATTAACATCCAAAATTGATAATATAATAGCATGGAACAATCAAAAATTATAGATACGTTGGAGACATATCAGCATCCCCAAGCTGAATTCCTGCTCGTCCTCGAGTAGGTAAATGATAAAAACAGAATTTTTGATGTGGAATGCTTTCTAGAATATTATTCAATGTATTTTTCTCTATTATGGCATGAATGTTCAGATCCAAAAGATTCAAGATAAAAGTTTATTGTTGACATAAAAATAGTAATACTCCTAGTTTGATAATCAAGCAATTATGTCTTATCAAAATACCATAGCCAAGCAAAACTTATCCCTACAAAGTCATATAGTTTGGCCAAGTTTCATTTTCATCACACAAAATTCTCTCATCATGCACAACCCCGATGACAAGCCAAGCAATTGTTTCATACTTAGCCTTTTCAAACTCTTTCAACTTTTGCGCAATATATGAGCGCGAGCCATGGACATGGCACTATGGGTGGAATAGAATATGATGATTGAGGTTGTGTGAGAAGACAAAAAGGGAGAAAGTCTCACATTGACGCGGATAATCAATGGGCTATGGAGATGCCCACCGATTGATGTCAATGCAAGGAGTAGGGATTGCCATGCAACGGATGCACTAGAGCTATAAATATATGAAAGCTCATCAATGAAACGAAGTGGGTGTGCATCCAACTTGCTTGCTCACGAAGACCTAGGGCATTTGAGGAAGCCCATCATTGGAATATACAAGCCAAGTTCTATAATGAAAAATTCCCACTAGTATATGAAAGTGACAAAATAAGAGACTCTCTATCATGAAGATCATGGTGCTACTTTGAAGCACAAGTGTGGAAAAAGGATAGTAACATTGTCCCTTCTCTCTTTTTCTCTCATTTTTTTTTTATTTGGGCCTTCTTTTTTTTCTTTTGGGCTCTTTTCTTTCTCCTTTTTTTCCGTCCGGAGTCTCATCCCGACTTGTGGGGGAATCATAGTCTCCATCATCCTTTCCTGACATGGGACTATGCTCTAATGATGATCATCACAATTTTATTTTCTTACAACTCAAGAATTACAACTCGATACTTAGAACAAAATATGACTCTATGTGAATGCCTCCGGCGGTGTACCGGGATTGCGATGAATCAAGAGTGAAATGTATGAAAAAATTATGAACGGTGGCTTTGCCACAAATACGATGTCAACTACATGATCATGCAAAGCATTATGACAATGATGATGCATGTCATAATAAATGGAATGGTGGAAAGTTGCATGGAAATATATCTCGGAATGGCTATGGAAATGCCATAATAGGTAGGTATGGTGGCTGTTTTGAGGAGGATATAAGGAGGCTTATGTGTGATAGAGCGTATCATATCACGGGGTTTGGATGCACCGGCGAAGTTTGCACCAACTCTCAAGGTGATAAAGGGAAATGCACGGTACCGAAGAGGCTAGCAATGGTGGAAGGGTGAGAGTGCGTATAATCCATGGAATCAACATTAGTCATAAAGAACTCACATACTTATTGCAAAAATCTACAAGTCATCAAAACCAAGCACTACGCGCATGCTTCTAGGGGGATAGATTGGTAGGAAAAGACCATCGCTCGTCCCCGACCGCCACTCATAAGGAAAGCAATCAAAGAACACCCCATGCTTCAAATTTGTCACATAATGTTCACCATACATGCATGCTACGGAACTTGCCAACTCCAACATAAGTATTCATCAATTTCACAATTACTCAACTAGCACACTTCTAATATTACCACTTTTATATCTCAAAACCATCTACCAAGCATCCAACTTCTGTTAGCATTTAAAATTTATAACCAAAGTGAATTACCATGCTGTTCTGAAG
Organism: Triticum urartu; assembly: GCF_003073215.2. Taxonomy (NCBI): domain Eukaryota; kingdom Viridiplantae; phylum Streptophyta; class Magnoliopsida; order Poales; family Poaceae; genus Triticum; species Triticum urartu. The sequence continues at coordinate 235,308,040 of NC_053024.1, forward strand.
GACTCTCAAAATGATATAAGTGAAGCATGAGATCAATTATTTCTATAAAACAAAACCACCGTCGTGCTCTAAAAGATATAAGTGAAGCACTAGAGCAAAAACTATATAGCTCAAAAGATATAAGTGAAGCACATAGAGTATTCTAATAAATTCTAATTCATGTGTGTCTCTCCCAAAAGGTGTGTACAGGAAGGATGATTGTGGTAAATTAAAAAGCAAAGACTCAAATCATACAAGACGCTCCAAGCAAAACACATATCATGTGGCGAATAAAATATAGCTCCAAGTAAAGTTACCGATAGACGAAGATGAAAGAGGGGATGCCTTCCAGGGCAACCGCAAGCTTAGGATTTTTGGTGTCCTTGGATTTTACCTTGGGGTGCCTTGGGAATCCCCAAGCTTAGTGTCTTGCCACTCCTTGTTCCATAATCCATCAAATCCTTACCCAAAACTTGAAAACTTCACAACACAAAACTTAAAAGAAAATCTTCGTGAGCTCCGTTAGTAAAAGAAAACAAACCACCACTTCAAGGTACTGTAATGAACTCATTCTTGATTTATATTGGTGTTAAACCTACTGTATTCCAAATTTTCTATGGTTCATAAACTCTATTACTAGCCATAGATTCATCAAAATAAGCAAACAACACGCGAAAAACAGAATCTGTCCAAAACAGAACAGTCTGTAGTAATCTGTAGGTTCCGACCACTTTTGGAACCCCAAAAATTCTAAACTAAATTTCTGAACGTGAGGAGTTTATATATTAACCATATTCAAAAATAATTAACTAAATATCACTTTCCAATAAAAAAATGGCATCAATTCTCGCGAGCGCTAAAGTTTATGTTTTTTTACAGCAAGATCAGAAAGACTTTCCCCAAGTCTTCCCAACGGTTCTACTTGGCACAAACACTAATTAAACACAAAAAACACAACCAAAACAGAGGCTAGATAAATTATTTATTTAATAACAGCAAGGAAAAATATTGGGTTGTCTCCCAACAAGCGCTTTTCTTTAAATCCTTTTAGCTAGGCATTGATAATTTCAATGATGCTCACATGAAAGACAAGAATTGAAGCACAAAGAGAGCATCATGAAACACATGACAAACACATCTAAGTCTAACATACTTCCTGTGAGTAGGCATCTTATAGGAAAACAAATTATCATAGCAAGAAAAAACTGGAATATGCAATGAAGCGGAAATAAACAACAGCAATCTCAATATAACGACAGGTAATTTAGCAGCATGAAAATTTCTACATTCATATTTTCCTCTCTCATAATAATTACATGTGGGATCATAAGAAAACTCAACAAAATAGGTATCACATAAAATATTTTCAACATGATCCACATGCATGCAAAGTTGACACTCTTCCAAAATAGAGGGATTAACATTAACTAAAGTCATGACCTCTCCAAACCCACGTTTATCAAAAACTTCATAAAGATAATCTAGTGCACAAAACTCACTAGCAATTGGTTCATCATAATTGGATCTCTTAAAAAGATTAGCAAGCGGATGAGGATCCAGAGATCTTAGTAATAAATAAACAATTATTCCAACCAAACGAGCAAACGAGCCAAGTAAGACATCAAAGCAAACGAAAAGACAAATAGAAGAAGGGCGAAAAAACGGCAAGGGTGAAGTGGGGGAGAGGAAAACGAGAGGCAAGTGACAAATAATGTAATGCAAATGATAAGAGTTGTGTTGGGTACTTGGTATGTCTTGACTTGGCGTAGATCTCCCCGGCAACGGCGCCAGAAATCCTTTTTGCTACCTCTTGAGCACTGTGTTGGTTTTCCCTTGAAGAGGAAAGGGTGGTGCAGTAAAGCAGCGTAAGTATTTCCCTCAGTTTTTGAGAACCAAGGTATCAATCCAGTAGGAGACCACGCGCGAGTCACCTCATACCTACACAAACAAATAAGAACCTCGCAGCCAACGCGATAAAGGGGTTGTCAATCCCTTCATAGCCACTTGCAAGAGTGAGATCTGATAGAGATGATAATAATAAGGTAATTATTTTTGGTATTTTTATGATATAGATTGAAAGTAAATATTACAAATTAAAATAGATCGGAAACTTGTATGATGGAAAGACCCGGGGGCCATAGGTTTCACTAGTGGCTTCTCTCAAGATAGCATAAGTATTACGGTGGGTGAACAAATTACCGTCAAGCAATTGATAGAAAAGCGAATAATTATGAGAATATCTAGGCATGATCATGTATATGGGCATCACATCTGCGACAAGTAGACCGACTCCTGCCTGCGTCTACTACTATTACTCCACACATCGACAGCTATCCAACATGCATCTAGAGTATTAAGTTCATAAGAATAGAGTAACGCCTTAAGAAAGATGACATGATGTAGAGGGATAAACTCATGCAATATGATGTAAACCCCATCTTTTTATCCTCGATGGCAACAATACAATACGAGTCGTTTCCCATTCTGTCACTGGGATCGAGCACCACAATATTGAACCCAAAGCTAAGCACTTCTCCCATTGCAAGAAAGATCAATCTAGTCGTAGCGACCCGACCCGAATGGATCAAGTCTCTGTGCTTAAGTGTCATCCCTGGATCGGTATGCTGACACACACAGTACTAGAGGATTTATAACAGAGGTAAATCACATGTATAAAGTAACGTAAATACTATTACCTCATCCAAATAGCGGAAGTAACAAGGTTGTGGATTCCCATCAACACCAACGGCAAAGTTGAGTGTAGAAATAGTAAGCCTAACGTATCACTTACTCGTCGTAAGATTCCTGCAACATGAGACGTTGCAGCCACAAAGGGTCAGTACATTGAATGTACTGGCAAATTCACACCATAGAGAATGATGAATTAAGGCTATCACTACATGCATATTTGAGTGGTGGAAAAGCTCTATGGCTATAAGGTTTTTGCGAAAAGCCAATTTTTCCCTACTACAAAGGAATAAATTTTATTTAACTATCATGGTGGTTGTTAATCATTGAGAATGGTTGACAGCATTCTCAATCCCAATTAAGTAACATCATTAAACCCAACAAAATTATTTAAAGTCACATGATGAGATTCACATGATAATCCAAGTACTAGATACTCAAAACGTCCATAACTGGGGACACGGTTAATCATGATTAGTTTATACACTCTGCAGAGGCTTGCGCACTTTTCCCCACAAGACTCGATCTCCTCCGTTGGATTTCTCGCACTACATGGTGTTTGAGAAACGGAAGACCAAGACATAGTCTTTCAGAAGCGTTTGCACCTTACGATGGGTAGACCGTACCACCTCCAACCCCTACATCTGCTAGTCTACCACTGTAAGAGTTGACACGACTTTATCAACTATGCTAGAGCCCATAATAGCTTGTGGCTGCACACGGAAGTTTCTAGTATGAATAATCTCATGATCCCTTTGAGCCTGGGTGGCGGTCCATAAAAAAATAGGCAATCCTGGAATACCCAGTTGCCTAGACAGGCCATCGCTGGAATACCCAGGTGCCTCAATCCACCAAGATGTGTGTTAAAGTTGCCACCTTAAGTAATCCATTAATTAACAATCTCACATCTGTCATGAAATACTCTCAAACCCAATCCACGTCTACAAGCATAGCATGGCAATATAAGCATAACATAATAGTAACTCCCAAGGTTTGAATGCAGGGCAATAGGTTCCTACCTCATCATCTACTTCCCAATACCCACATGTTATCAATCCTACTCATGCAATGTTTGAGGGTGAAACTAATGCATAAAAACTGGGTATGAAAGGGATATGATCAAAGCGTGAACTTGCCAGCAATGTTGATGAAGATGATTCACACTCATAACTCTTGATAGTTCTATTCGTCACACTCCGTTCAATCTATCATGAGCAAGCAATAGTAACCACACATAAGCAATCACTCAAAAGATCAGAAAGATTGAAGAAGACGATTCGGAAAACTTCAAAACCGAGCAAATAACTCTTGCAACATAAAAAAATTCTAAGAGCACCAAAATTATGCGAATTTGGCCTTATCAGAAAGTTTAGGTCAGGAGCTTCGATTTGCAAAAAGAATCAACTCAAACGAAGCTAGGAAACTCAAGTTATGATCAAACGAAGATTGAATACAAATTTGGTCTAACTCAAATTTTAAAATTTCAAAAACATGTTTAGGTTGGATTACTTGATAGAGGGGATCATAACAAAGAAGTGGGTCTTGGTTTTATCGAATTCCGACTATCGAGCAAAAAGTTATGAGCGTTGCAAGATCAGGGACTAATCTGTAAAACAAATTATCATAGATAGGTCCCTGGCCGGGATTAAAACAGAGAAAAAAATCTATCGAGCGAACGCTCGCTAACAGAACCTTAATGAACGAATCCGTTCACTGAGAAGACCTAACGAGCGAACGTTTACTAACTAACTAGTTTAAAAGAAAAACCGGTTTTTAAAACGGAAAACCGAAAAAACCTAAATAAAAACCGGCGAACCGGGGCGGTTATTACCGGTCCATGCGGGTCAACGATGACGGTGGCTTCCCGCGGCGGCGGTCTTCGGCGGCGGCGGCGTGGTTAGCAGCGGCGTGGCGCGGGCGGCGGCAGCTAGGTGCGGCGGCGGCGGCGGAGCGCGGCGACGAGTGCAGCGGAGCTCGTCGGCGGCGCGAGCATCAAGCACGGCGACGGGCGGGTGTGCGGAACCAACGAGATGCGGCGGCGGCACTACGCGGGCGGCAGCAGCGAGAGGAGAGAGAGGGAAACGGGGCCGGGACGACGCCCTTTATAGGAGGGGAGGGGAGGCGTGGGCGAGGGGGCAGAGGAGGCCGGGGTGGGCACGGCCTCCCATGGCGGCGCGGCGGCGTGCGGGAGCCGGAGTTCGTCCGAAGGTCGGGGGCGACACGGAGCGGGCTGGGCTGGGCCGGCCCAGTCGGGGAAAGTTAAAAAAAACATTTTCCAGACAAATAAAATAATAAAAATGAAATAACTAAAAAATATTATATATGCATATAATATATAAAAAAATTTAGAAAAAAGATTGTCTACAACGTGAAAATTTTTCTAGAGTCAAATAAAATACACACAAATTCCAATAAAGCAAAGAGTGCTCCTGGTCTAATAAAATCCAATAAAAATCATTTTAAAAATACCAAAATGAAATCAAATTTATTTCTGTCCAGTTTTCTGTTGTAGGGAATCATGTTACCCTATTTCCCATGTATTTTGTTCTTGGAGAAAATAATTTGAATAAAACCCAAATAACTCCAAATTGAAAAATAATTCCAAAAGACTTTGAATTTGATCCTTGGAAACTCCCAACTCACATTTCATATAATTTGAAGTAGTCATTTTATCTCCTCTCGTGAAAATCATTGAGTTGCATAAAGTTTCAGAATTGGAAATATTTTCAAAATGAAATTCAAATATTTTCAACACCCCTTGTCATTTAAATAAATGGAAGAAGTCATGTCATCTTCTCTCCGGGGTTTCCTGGTGAAAAGAATTTGAATTCACGGAGATCACGAATGCAAAATGAAGGTTTGGGAAAGTCCTTTTATTCCCTCTCATTTAACTTTCAAAAAGGTTTCGAATTTCACTCAATTTCACACAATCAATCAAACAATCAATCAAATCTATCTATTTATTATAACATTCCAAAATTTAAAATTTTGGGATGTTACAAACCTACCACCCTTAAAATGAATCTCATCCTCGAGATTCGGAGAGGCTAGCAAGAAAGAGGTTAGGGTTTGGGGGTCTCCTCAAAATCCATCGATCATCACACGGGGCCTGGGGTGCTACCACCCTTAGAAGCATGGTTACGGTTCCATCAAAACTCATATACTCCATCCTTATTCTTGACAGTGTCGGTCTTCTCAGATCGTAAGGATGATTCCTTATCTGGGATCTTTCGGTAGTGGCATAACCTTTTCCTCAATTCTTGTGTCTTTCATCTAGGTAAGGTTCTTCCATGACTGGGTCTTCTTAGCTGACGGGTCTGGCGCCAATACTAAATGACTATCGATATCTCATGGTGGTCAACAATTTATGGTTCCTTCTGCAGGAAATGGGTCTGGTTGATCCTCGCCGTATAACCTATGGTTGGCAAAAGCTGCCTTGTACAAGGGAAAAATTTCTTATACCATTCTAAGGTTTAAAGAGGGTTTTGATCGTCGTCTCTCTACTATACGTAAGTCACTCAGATTTACCATCCCATATATCAAGGCGAACAATAAGAGTAAGTCGGTATGGTGATCAATCCATCCCGCACCCAAATCATTACCTTGTATACGGTTTAGAGAATCTCGCATTCTAACACTCGGTCATCCTCACAAGCATTGCAGAATTCTCTGGTCCATGAACTGTGTTCGGAATAATCCATTCATTCTGCAAGCCAAACAAACATCTATCATTCCTTCACAACTCTCAGGTTTTGCATTACTCCTATAAAATCGTCTGTCGTTAAACATCGTATCTTCCTCTAGGGTTTTTCCTTCAGCAAGAATGTGCTTGCTTCTTGGCAGGTCCTGGGGCCTGTGGGTTATGGCCCATCTCATCACTTGTAGTCCTTGAACTTATCATCGGGTAACTGATCATTATTCCAACTTCCAACTTCCTAGGATTCTTAAATCCATCCAATGGTACTTTCTTCCTTCCTTCTATTGGCACCAAACTAGGACATGATTACTCAGACTCATCATGGAGTTTCCATTGATCCATATTTCTGACATCATACCTCCTTTATATCCAATAGTAATCTATCTCTTCATCCTCGTGGGATATCCCACATACCGAGATAAAAACTTATACTTATGGAGTCCATATTCCACTTTGTGGAACATCATTATCCTTTCCAGGGCCAAGCGTCCTTACAGGGGAATATTGGCCATCTCTGCATGGCACTTCTTTAACTGGGAAACGTGAAACACATCTTGAACTCCTGACAGTCCTTCGGGTGACTCCAACTTGTTGGCCACTTCTCCCATACCCTCCCAAACTCGGTATGGTCCTACAAATCTCGGGGCTAACTTTCCCTTAACTACAAATTGTTTAACTCCTCGCAGAGGGGTCACACGAAGACATGCTCTATCTCCAATTTCATAGACTACCTCCTTGCATTTTTTTAGTCTGCATAACTCTTCTGCCTGGACTGAGCTACCTTCAGTCTATCTCGAATCAACTTAACATTCTCTTCTGACTCCTTGATAACATTTGGTCTAAATAACTGGCGGTCTCCAACTTCATCCCACACACTCTTGGGGTATCACACATATCGAGACAAAACTCATATTCATTTTGTCCGAAATCCACTCAGTGGAGTATCCTTATCTTTCCAGGGGTCAACGGTTCTTACAGGGTAATACCACCCTTATGTTGGAAATATGCCCTAGAGGCAATAATAAAAGCATTATTATTATATTTCCTTGTTCATGATAATTGTCTTTATTCATGCTATAATTGTGTTATCCGGAAATCGTAATACATGTGTGAATAACAGACACCAACATGGCTCTAGTAAGCCTCTAGTTGACTAGCTCGTTGATCAACAGATAGTCATGGTTTCCTGACTATGGACATTGGATGTCATTGATAACGAGGTCACATCATTAGGAGAATGATGTGATGGACAAGACCCAATCCTAAACATAGCACAAGATCGTATAGTTCATTTGCTAGAGTTTTCCAATGTCAAAGTATCTTTTCCTTAGACCATGAGATCGTGTAACTCCCGGATACCGTAGGAATGCTTTGGGTATACCAAACGTCACAACGTAACTGGGTGACCATAAAGGTAGACTACGGGTATCTCCGAAAGTGTCTGTTGGGTTGACATGGATCAAGACTGGGATTTGTCACTCCGTATGACGGAGAGGTATCACTGGGCCCACTCGGTAATGCATCATCATAATGATCTCAAAGTGACCAAGTGTCTAGTCACGGGATCATGCATTACGGTACGAGTAAAGTGACTTGCCGGTAACGAGATTGAACGAGGTATTGGGATACCGACGATCGAATCTCGGGCAAGTAACATATCGATTGACAAAGGGAATTGCATACGGGGTTGATTGAATCCTCGACATCGTGGTTCATCCGATGAGATCATCGTGGAGCATGTGGGAGCCATCATGGGTATCCAGATCCCGCTGTTGGTTATTGACTGGAGAGTCGTCTCGGTCATGTCTGCTTGTCTCCCGAACCCGTAGGGTCTACACACTTAAGGTTCAGTGACGCTAGGGTTGTGAAGATATGTATATGCAGTAACCCGAATGTTGTTCGGAGTCCCGGATGAGATCCCGGACGTCACAAGGAGTTCCGGAATGGTCCGGAGGTAAAGAATTATATATAGGAAGTGCTGTTTCGGCCATCGGGACAAGTTTCGGGGTCACCGGTATTGTACCGGGACCACCGGAAGGGTCCCGGGGGTCCACCGGGTGGGGCCACCTATCCCAGGGGGCCCGATGGGCTGAAGTGGGAGGGGACCCAGCCCAAAGTGGGCTAGGGCGCCACCCCCAAAGGGCCCATGCGCCTAGGGTTGGGGGGGAAACCCTAAAGGGGGCGCCCCCTTGCTTGGGGGGCAAGCCCCCCACCCTTGGCCGCCGCCCCCCCCCCTAGTAGATTCCATCTACTAGGGCCGGCGCCCCCCCTAGCACCCTTATATATAGTGGGGGAGAGGAGGGACTTCATACCCCAGCCCCTGGCGCCTCCCTCTCTCCCCGTTACGTCTCCCTCTCGTAGTATAGGCGAAGCCCTGCTACTGTGACGACCTGCATCCACCACCACGCCGTCGTGCTGCTGGATCTTCATCAACCTCTCCTTCCCCCATGCTGGATCAAGAAGGAGGAGACGTCTCCCGTCCCGTACGTGTGTTGAACGCGGAGGTGCCGTCCGTTCGGCGCTTGGTCATCGGTGATTTGGATCACGTCGTGTTCAACTACATCATCACCGTTCTTTGAATGCTTCCGCACGCGATCTACAAAGGTATGTAGATGCATCTGATGACTCGTTGCTAGATGAACTCCTAGATGGATTTTGGTGTAACGAGTAGGAAATTTTTTGTTTTCTGCAACGTTCCCCAACACCTTAAAATGCACAAATCTTCCATATACCATATTTCTAATATCCTCAAAATGGCCAAAATTCTTCTTCATAGAGTAACAACTCATAAAATCCATATCAGTACCAACGATGCCAACTTTATTCATTCTCAAGTGATTACAATCTCTCGCTTTTCCATTACATGTCCCAACTCAACACCTCAATACAAAAGAAAATGTTCTCACTTCTACTACCCCATTTCTTTTGTTGCAAACTCAACTATCTAGCACAAGTTTCCTTCTCCTTGGGGCATTCTCTGGCAAAGTGCCCTGCTCCATTACAATTAAAACATATTACTTCTCACAAGTCTCGAGGTTTCCTTTTTGGGCAACTATTGAGGTAGTGCCCTGACTCCTTGCACCTATAACATGTGATATGACTCAGATCCTTCCTGGAATCTACTCTGCTTCTCTTTCTGGACCTTTCCATTCCAATTAGGGCTTCTATTTCCTGTGGGTCATACTCTACTTCCTCTGTCGGGAATTCTACTAGATCCCCATTCAAACAATTTTGGGAGATGTGTCCTTCTTCTCCACATGAATAGCAAGACTTAGTGCAGGGTTTACTCGGGTCTTCTTTAGGTGTGTCCTCCATCTCTTCCTTCATCCCAGCTTCTTCTAAAATTTCCATGAGGGCTCCTTTCATTACTTCTTTCTTCTGTTGGATGGTTCGTTGTACCATGGGGTAAATGTGATACTGAGCAGGATAGTGGGTAGTCCCTTCACACAAGAAACAAGTAATCTGCCTAGTTGGGCATTCTTCAACTGGGTGACTTCCTTCACAATTAGGGCACTCATCCTTGTGTTCTTTGTGGGTGTGTCCGATATTTCCACAAATCTTGCATGCACAAGGTTTCCTCATACCCTTTCCATAAGGCTTCAACTTCTGGGACACAAGTTGAGATCTCTGCAGAGTCAACTTTAATTCTTTCCAAGTGGTTACTCCTTGCCATCCATTGATGGTTTGGTACATCCTCCACCAAGTAGCAGCACCTCTTTCAAAGCACTGAAGAGCATGCTGGGTCATATCATTTCCAATTATAGGGTTATTCTCCATGTGATCCTCCATGTTCTGAATCCATCGGTCTGTCTCCAACTGACTCATCGGTCCAGAAAATACAAGCTCATCTTCATTCATCCTCTATTAGGTCCATGGGTTTGGGGTGAGATAAGAGAGATGGAGAGGGATACACACAATAAAAACAAAAGTTTTGAAAAGACAGATTTTATTTGTGGCTGTCGGAAAAAACATCAAACAAATGACAGCTCACAAATGTCGCATCTAACGTAGGTATATAATAGGGGTTTGGTCTTCTAAAGGTCAATAAATCTTCAACGTCTCCAAACTCTTCAAGCCTTGTTCATGCCTCCAATGGCTTCTTCCGATCATGCTTGTCTTTCTCAAGTTCTTTTCCCAGTTCATTCCTGTTGACGCGAAGTCTCTCCTGACGTCCTTTAATATCCTGGATTTGCGTTCCAAACTTCTGGTATCAACATCCTTCACATGAACCATGGTCCTACTTTCCTTCAGTTCCTGACGAATCTTCTGTATCTCAAGGTTTTATTCCGCTAGCTTGGCTGCTTCAGCTTCTTGCTCCTAAGTTCTTCACGATATGCTTTCTCGTCAAATACGGCTTCCTGCAGGTCCATCTTAAAATCCTTGATGTAATACTCCAGATCCTGGTGATACACCAGCTAAAACTTCCTCTCTTGCTGATAGGTGCTCGATCAGCCTTCTACCATCCAATCCTTCCGAAGAAATGCATGCTTAACTCAGCACGGTGATAATAGCATAAGCGGCGATAACTCCATGGATAGATGTGTTTCTGCTCTTGTCATTTCCATGAGCTATCTCTCCATAGTTGATATCTCCTGCCTTAGGGTTTTTCTTGACAGAAATTTAAGTTCTTAACTCTCCATGCTTCGGTCTTTCTCCGATACATCTTGATCTCGGGTATTGACAACTTCCATAGCCTGCCAAGTTCCATAAGGGTATCCTACCTAGGTCATACAAATCTCGGAGTTCTTCAGAGCCTTCAAATTCTCCTTATCTTCGGTCTTCAACCATTGTAGTTTCCATTATTATAATGCACGGTAAAATCCTCTTCATTCCGAAATGATCTTACTTGTCCGATATCTTGTACTTCTTGGAGTGGCCTCGTCAGTCGAATCTTCGTAGTCAAAAGGGAAAAGGGGTATGGTCCCACTAAAAGGGAATATTTGAATAAGCTCAGAAGAGAAGAGAGGTAAAAGATCTTTTTGAAAAGTAAAGTTTTAGAGAAAAATCTTTCCTATGGGCTTGCCAGTTTCTAGGGTCACGTCCTACAGTCAACATGTGCTCTGATACCATCTTATAGCGACCCGACCCGACCCGAATGGATCAAGTCTCTGTGCTTGAGTGTCATCCCTGGATCGGTATGCTGACACACACACAGTACTAGAGGATTTATAACAGAGGTAAATCACATGTATAAAGTAACGTAAATACTATTACCTCATCCAAATAGCGGAAGTAACAAGGTTGTGGATTCCCATCAACACCAACGGCAAAGTTGAGTGTAGAAATAGTAACCCTAACGTATCACTTACTCGTCGTAAGATTCCTGCAACATGAGACATTGCAGCCACAAAGGGTCAGTACATTGAATGTACTAGCAAATTCACACCATAGATAATGATGAATAAAGGCTATCACTACATGCATATTTGGCAGGTGGAAAAGCTCTATGGTTATAAGCTTCTCGCGAAAAGCCATTTTTCCCTACTACAAAAGAATAAATTTTATTTAACTATCATGGTGGTTGTTAATCATTGAGAATGGTTGACAGCATTCTCAATCCCAATTAAGTAACATCATTAAACTGAACAAAATTATTTAAAGTCATATGATGAGATTCACATGATAATCCAAGTACTAGATACTCAAAATGTCCATAACCGGGGACACGGCTAATCATGATTAGTTTATACACTCTGCAGAGGTTTGTGCACTTTTCCCCACAAGACTCGATCTCCTCCGCTGGATTTCTCGCACTACATGGTGCTTGAGAAACGGATGACCGAGACATAGTCTTTCAGAAGCGTTTGCACCTTACGATGGGTAGATTGTACCACCTACAACTCCTACATCTGCTAGTCTACCACTTTAAGAGTTCACACGACTTAATCAACTATGCTTGAGCCCATAATAGCTTGTGGCTGCACACGGAAGTTTCTAGTATGAATAATCTCATGATCCCTTTGAGCCTGGGTGGCGGTCCATAAAAAAAATAGGCAATCCTAGAATACCCAGGTGCCTAGACAGGCAATCGCTGGAATACCCAGGTGCCTCAATCCACCCAGATGTGTGTTAAAGTTGCCACATTAAGTAATACATTAATTAACAATCTCACATCTATCATGAAATACTCTCAAACCCAATCCACGTCTACGAGCATAGCATGTCAATATAAGCATAACGTAATAGTAACTCCCATGGTTTGAATGCAGGGCAATAGGTTCCTACCTCATCAACTACTTCCCAATACCCACATGTTATCAATCCTACTCATGCAATGTTTGAGGGTGAAACTAATGCATAAAAACTGGGTATGTAAGGGATATGATCAAAGTGTGAACTTTCCTGCAATGTTGATGAAGATGATTCGCACTCATAACTCTTGATAGTTCTATTCATCACACTCCATTCAATCTATTAGAAAGTTGAGGTCAAGAGCTTCGATTTGCAAAAACAATCAACTCAAACGGAGCTACGAAACTCAAGTTATGATCAAATGAAGTTTGAATACAAATCTGGTCTAATTCAAATTTTAAAATTTCAAAAACATGTTTGGGTTGGATTACTGTATAGAGGGGATCATAACGAAAAAGTGGGCGTTGGTTTCATCGAATTCCAACTATCGAGCAAAAAGTTATGAGCGTTGCAAGATCAGGGACTAATCTATAAAACAAATTATCACAGATAGGTCCCTTGCCGGAATTAAAATAGAGAGAAAAATCTATCGAGCGAACGCTCGCTAACAGAACCTTAATGAACGAATCCGTTCGCTAAGAAGACCTAACGAGCGAACGTTTACTAACTAACTAGTTTAAAAGAAAAACCAGTTTTTAAAACGGAAAACCGAAAAAACCTAAATAAAACCGGCAAACCTGGGCGGTTATTACCGGTCCACGCGGGTCAACGATGACGGCGGGTTCCCGCGGCGGCGGTCTTCGACGGCGGCAGCGTGGTTAGCAGCGGCGAGGCGCGGGCGGCGGCAGCTAGGTGTGGCGGCGGCGGCGGAGCGCGGCGACGAGTGCGGCGGAGCTCGTCGGCGGTGCGGGCATCAAGCGCGGCGATGGGCGGGTGTGCGGCACCAACGAGATGCGGCGGCGGCACTACGCGAACGGCAGCGGCGAGAGGAGAGAGAGGGAAACGGCGGCCGGGGCGGCGCCCATTATAGGAGGGGAGGGGAGGCGTGGGCGAGGGGGCAGAGGAGGCCGGGGCGGGCACGGCCTCCCATGGCGGCGTGCGGGAGCCGGAGTTCGTCCGGAGGTCGGGGGCGATGCGGAGCGGGCTGGCTTAGCCTGGCGCTGGGCTGGGCCCGCCCAGTCGGGGAAAGTTAAAAAAAAAACATTTTCCAGACAAATAAAATAATAAAAACAAAATAACTAAAAATATTATATAGGCATATAATATATCAAAAATTTCAGAAAAAGATTGTCTACAACATGAAATTTGTTCTAGAGTCAAATAAAATACACACAAATTCCAATAAAGCAAAGAGTGCTCCTGGTCTAATAAAATCCAATAAAAATCATTTTAAAAATACCAAAATGAAATCAAATTTATTTCTCTCCAGTTTTCTGTTGTAGGGAATCATGTTACCCTATTTTCCATGTATTTTGTTTTTGGAGAAACTAATTTGAATAAAACCCAAATAACTCCAAATTGAAAATTAATTCCAAAAGACTTTGAGTTTGATCCTTGGAAACTCCCAACTCACATTTCATATAATTTGAAGAAGTCATTTTATCTCCTCTCATGAAAATCATTGAGTTGCATAAAGTTTCAGAATTGGAAATGTTTTCCAAATGAAATTCAAATATTTTCAACACCCCTTGTCATTTAAATAAAAGGAAGAAGTCATGTCATCTTCTCTCCAGGGTTTCCTGGTGAAAATAATTTGAATTCACGGAGATCACTAATGCAAAATGAAAGTTTGGGAAAGTCCTTTTATTCCCCCTCATTTAACTTTCAAAAAGGTTTCGAATTTAACTCAATTTCACACAATCAATCAAACAAACAATCAAATCTATCTATTTATCATAACATTCCAAAATTTAGAATTTTGGGATGTTACACTACTAGGCCAAACCAAACTGATAATTTGAAGAGACTTGCAAAGATAAACGAATCATACATAAAAGAATTCAGAGAGGATTCAAATATTGTTCATAGATAAACTTGATCATAAACCCACAATTCATCGGATCTCGACAAACACACCGCTAAAAGAAGAGTTACATCGAATAGATCTCCAAGAGAATCGAGGAGAACTTTGTATTGATATCCAAAGAGAGAGAAGAAGCCACCTAACTACTAGCTATGGACCCGAAGGTCTGAAGTAAACTACTCACACATCATCGGAGGGGCCATGGAGTTGATGTAGAGGCCCTCCGTGATCAATGCCCCCTCTGGCGGAGCTCCGGAAAAGGCCCCAAGATGGGATCTCTTGGGTACAGAAGGTTGCGGCGTTGGAAATAGGGTTTCGTGGTGCCCCTGGATGGTTGCGGGGTATGTGAACATATATAGGAGGAAGAAGTAGGTCGGTGGAGCTACGAGGGGCCCACGAGGGGAGATGGCGCACCCAGGGGGGTAGGCGCGCCCCCTGCCTCGTGGCTGCCTCGTTGATTGCTTGACGTCCAATCCAAGTCCTCTGGATCACGTTTGTTCCAAAAATCATGTTCCCGAAGGTTTCATTCCGTTTGGAATCCATTTGATATTCCTTTTCTACGAAACACTGAAATAGGCAAAAAAACAGCAATTTGGGCTGGGCCTTCGGTTAATAGGTTAGTCCCAAAAATAATATAAAAGTGTAAAATAAAGCCCATTAACATCCAAAACAGATAATATAATAGCATGGAACGATCAAAAATTATAGATACATTGGAGACGTATCAGGGGTCCCGAACTGTGCGTCTATGGTCGATGGTAATAGGAGACAGGGGACACAATGTTTACCCAGGTTCGGGCCCTCTCTATGGAAGTAATACCCTACTTCCTGCTTGATTGATCTTGATGAATATGAGTGTTACAAGAGTTTATCTACCATGATATCGTAATGGCTAAACCCTAAAAGTCTATCCTGTCTGACTATGATTATTTCTCCCCCGATCCGGACTAAGCCCTCCGGTTTATATAGACGCCGGAGGGGACTAGGGTTGTACAAGGTCGGTTACAGAGAAAGGAATCTTCATATTTGATCACAAAGCTTGCCTTCCACGTCGAGGAGAGTCCCGTCCGGACATGGGAGAGAGTCTTCGGTCCTGTATCTTCTCAGCCCATTAGTCCGGCCCATGTCCAACAGGCCGGATGCTCGAGGACCCCTTAGTCCAGGACTCCCTTAGTAGCCCCTGAACCAGGCTTCAATGATGAGGTGTCCGGTGATAACCCACAAGTATGGGGGAGGCCACTGCTAGCATGTCATCCCTAACTTGGAATTCTATGCACTTATGATTGGAACTATTAGCAAGTGTCCGCAACTACTAACATTTATTAAGGTAAAACCCAACCATAGCATTAAGATATATTGGTCCCCCTTCAATCCCGTATGCGTCAATTTCTATGCTAGCTTGAAGTTTCTGTCACTCTTGCTCTCCAATACATAGTCCAATCAACATACAACTAACCCTATTATGTGATCCACGCGCACGCTCATATGATGGGCACCAAAGGACAGCAACATAACCACAAGCAAATTAAATCAATCATAGCAATTCAATAACCACCGATAGGACAACAAAAATCTACTCAGACATCATAGGATGGCAACACATCATTGGATAATAATATGAAGCATAAAACACCATGTTCAAGTAGATGGTACAGTGGGATGCGGTAGAGTGGACCGCTGTAGATAGATGGGGGAAGGTGATGAATATGTTGGTGAAGATGACGGAGGTGTTGGTGTAGATCGCCGTCACACGATGATGGCCCCAGCGGCGTTCCAGCGCCACCGGGAGAGAGGGGGAGAGAGACCCCCTTCTTCTTGTTCTTCCTTGAACTTCTCCCTAGATGGGAGAAGGGTTTCCCCTCTGGTCCATGGCCTCCATGGCGGCGGAGGGGCGAGAGCCCCTCCGAGATTGGATCTGTCTCTCTCTCTGTTTGTGTGTTCTCAGATTCTGCCCTTTCACCGTTTCTTATATTCCCGGAGATCCGTAACTCCGATTGGGCTGAAATTTTAACAAGATCTCTATCCGGATATTAGCTTTCTTGCGGCGAAAGAAGGGCATCAACCGCCTTACGGGGTGGCCACGAGGGCCTAGGGTGCGCCTGACCCCCTTGGACGCACCCCCTGCCTCGTGGCCCCCTCGGGCATCGTCTCGCGTTGATTTTTCATCCCAAAAATCACATATATTCCAAAAAAATCTCCGTCAGTTTTTATCCCATTTGGACTCCGTTTGATATGGATTTAGTGTGAAACAAAAAACATGCAACAAACAGGAACTGGCACTGGGCACTGGATCAATATGTTAGTCCCAAACAAATAGTATAAAAAGTTCCCAAAAGTATATGAAAGTCGTATAATATTGGCATGGAACAATCAAAAATTATAGATACGACGGAATCTTCATATTTGATCGCCAGGCTTGCCTTTCACGTCGAGGAGAGTACCATCCGGACACGGGAGAGAGTCTTCGGTCTTGTATCTTCTCAGCCCATTAGTGCGGCCCATGTCCAACAAGCCGGACGCCCGAGGACCCCTTAGTCCAGGACTCCCTCAGTAGCCCCTGAACTAGGCTTCAATGACGAGGTATCCGGCGCGCAGATTGTCTTCGGAATTGCAAGGTGGGTTCCCCTTTCCGAATACTCCAAGGTAGTCTTCGGATAAAATGAACGTGTCCGGATCTGAAACAAAGTACCACACATACAGCTGTAGGGAGTATAATATTTCATGAGTCCCATCTGCTGACAACTTTTTGCAAGATGACATCAGTATGTCCGGTCATCCTATCGAACCATTTTTGCCTGCCATTCCGCGTTTCGAGATGCGGTTTCCATTGGCAAGTCTTGTCAAAGGAGAGATCGTGTCCCCTTATTGCGGGATTCTCATCAATACGAGCGTGGGTAATATAATTGTGTCGTTTACACGGCCCTTGGGAACAGGCGAGTTTTAAGGCGAGTGGGGAGGCGCTTAATATTTACTGCCTTTATAAGGAGATAAGGACTCCCTGTATTCACCCACGCCTTCTCTCTTCCTCCGCCCTTCCATTCTTGAGCTCCAGCGCCGAAGTTCTCATCTTCCCCCCCTCGAGCAAGCACCCAACCATGTCCAGATCTGGAGGTCAAGACATGTGGATGGCCTCCTCCGTCAAGGAGAAGGACATTACCGAGCTTCGGGCGGCCAAGTATCTGGCGAAGGAAATCGCCCACCATCTTCCAGCCAAGGGGCAAGTTGTCCCTACACCGAAGCCCATCAAGAGGGTGGTATTCATCCCTCATTTGATTCGAGGGCTAGGGTTTCCACTCCACGCTTTCGTCTGCGGGCTGATGTTCTATTATGGCATAGACTTCCATGATCTAGCCGTGAACTCTTTCCTCAACATCTCGGCATTCATTGTCGTGTGTGACGCCTTCCTCCACATCCAACCCCACTTCGGGCTATGGCTCAAGCTCTTCAACATGAAGGCGAAGGTGGTGGATGGCCAGCACACGGAGTGCGGAGGCGCCATGGTGAGCAAGCTAACCAATGTCTCCTAGCCAAAAGGTACTTTCATGGAGACTATCAAGGAGTGGCAGAAACTGTGGTTCTACATCACAGAGCCCCGCGGCGCCACCTAGGCCGTGGCTTCCGAATTCAACTCTGGAGCTCCAATGCGGCTCACCTCCTGGATTGAGAAGGGCCCAAATTGGTGTTCATAAAACGAGCTGATAGCGCTGCAAACGCGCATTCAAAGCATGGCGGATAAAAACATTAAGCTCATCGACATAATCCAAGTGATGCTAGTTCGCCGGATTCTCCCATGCCAAAGTCAAAGCCGCCCTTTCTGGGAATTCAATCCGAAGAAACACAAAACTCTAGAAAGGCTCTTCGAAACCACTCCCGAAGACGCCTGGAAGTTGCTCCTCAAAGGAAACGAGACGCCGGTAGTCATAGAATTGAACCGCAGGCACGACATTACCCACCCCGCCAATGAGGTAAGCCTTTAATGCATCCTCTACTTGCTTCTTTCAAGGAGGATATCTAAACTTTTATTATTTTAGGTATGGATGCAGAGAGCAGAGCGGATTTGGTGTCCGGCTCCGCTACCCGAGGAACCAGTCATCCCACGCCTGGCAAAGATGCTGGTACCGGCGCCCTATAAGGCGCCGGAGAAGAAGGCCAAGAAGAAGGCCAAGGGGGTCTGGAATGGCCCCCGCCGCAAGGGCACTTCAGACGTGACGTCCTAAGACAAGACCCGCTCCTCTGCTGCCGAATACGACGAGGAGGAGGAGGAGGATGACTCTCCCCCTGATGGGGGGAGGAAGAAGAGGGCGGCCTTCACAAATCTGGAGGCGGAGGCGCCCAAGAGGGGGAAGGCCCTCTCGCGGATAACTCCGCATGGGACGTCGACAGCAGCCCGGAGCAAAGCCCCCGAAACAGGCCTCCGGCCGCGTCGTAAGTACCTCAACCCACGTATGTCCATGCATCCGTCCTCTCTTCCTTCATAATATAATATGTTAATTTATGCCATTGCAGTCCGGCCCACGACAGCTCCCAGCGATCCTCATCAAGAGGTTCGTTGGATTCAAAGGCGATCGCTAGTGAGTCACAGGCGGCCGCTCACTCTCCCGCGGCCAAGGGCGATGACGAGGTGCTGTCCCAAAGGACGTTCCCAGGCCAGTGAGAGGTTCAGGAGGCTGCCGGGGCGGCGCCAGGAGGAAAGACCTCGTCTTTCGGACACATGGGGGAGAAGATCCCCATGGCGATTGGGGACGGGGGCCTTGCTCAATTCGGCCCCCAGCCGAATACAAGTCCGGGGACCTATACGGCTCCAGAATCTGGCGAACAACCTCCTTCAAAAGAAGGGGGTGTGCCTGTTCCACCGGTGACCTCTGTCCAACCAGAGGCACCGGATAATCTGCTGGAAGCCCCATGAGGCGCTTCCATTGTGGAATAACACCGTATCCTTATGGGTACGGTGATTGAGAAGGTTCAGTCCGTCAAGAGCGGACTGACCAAAGCTTGTAGCAGCCTGCTGACAGGTTTTGAGGTAAGCGGCGTAACAGGGAAAATCCAAATATAGACAGTAGCCCCTGAGACACTGTCCGGTGTTCGGAAAGAAAAGTCGGACAGAGGATCAATTAAATTTTGCAGGAAACTAACTAACATGTGTCTGATGTGAATAAGCAGGCGTTGTTGTTGGCTGTGACCTCACACACTGCCGAAGTCTCCGGACTAAAGCAGAGACTGGAGCTGGCCAAGGAGGATCTCGGCCAAGCGAGGAAGCAGCTGGAAGACCAGCAAGGTATGTAATGACTCGCTATATATTCGGAAAGAATAAATGATGTATATTGACCGTAGTGTCATGATATGTGTAGGAGCGATGACCAAGGTCGAGGCCCTTAAAGAGGCCCTGGCCGAAGCTGAGGGGAAAGCTGTCAAGGAGCAGGCCGCTCGTAAGAAACTTAAGGCCAGGCTGAACGAGGTCCAGCAAGAGCTCCAGGACGCTTTGAAGAAGTATGAGACCTTGGAGGGCGATGTTTCGGCTCGAGAGACCGAACTCGCCAAGGCTCGTCAAAGCGCGGAAGCGGCCTAGGTTGAAGCCCAGGGTGCCCTCTAGGAGATCCAAGTGGCCAAGAAGATCGCGGCGGGTAAGGCGTTTAGTATGCAAAGCAAGTATGTGAACAAGAAGTATTTCTTACTAACCCGGATTCGGAGTTCTCTAGGGGCGTTTGTAGATCTGCCGCGCAGTGTGTCCGACGCTGCGGAGTTCTTCCATGCCGAAGAAGGGAGCTCGGCGGAGAAGCTCTTCTGGTCGCAATACCTTGTGCCAGAGCATCTGGTGCCCTTCACCAATCAGCTAAAACAGCTCATCGAGCTGCATAGGGTGGCCGAACTGGCCATGAAGGATTTGATAATCCGCTCGTGGCCTGCCGAAGCTATACCCGGCAGCTACTTCGGGCTCGTGAAGCGGCTGGTGAGCGTCTGTCCTCGGCTGGACGTCGTCAAGCGATCGGCCTGGCTTGAAGGTGCGCATGGCCTTCGCCCGCGTCAAGGTGTGGTGGGCGAAGATGGACGCCGTCAAGCTGACGACCAAGGGGCCGCCAGAGGGCAAGGACCACCGCATGCCCGAGCGGTATTTTTCAGATGTCCTGGAGGGGTCTCGCATTGTGGCAACGCAATGTACGCAAGACATAATTTTTGAATGAATACGTTCATGTTGTCTTTGCCTTGTATGATGATACAAAATCATTATGTAATATAATGTTTTGTAATTTTAAGAATTTCTCCTCCTGTGCGGCCGTGTTATGTGAAATCTGAGAGTTGGCCAGTCGTCGGCTTCTGCCCCCACGTAGGAAATACGGGGGTGTTCGGGATGTAATCTAAACACTCTTGATCCAATTGTTTGGTCCTTGAAGGAGGTTTTTAGCGTGACGAACCAGGCAATCGAACTATGCGGCTTTAGCACCCTCACTTAGCCATAAGAGTTTGACAACAGAAATATAGTCACAGCCCCTAGTATCCAAACTAGGATGATGTAAACACTTGATCGGGTAAGTACCAATCCCTCATGTAATGCGTAAAAAATCTCTAAGGATTTGAGACCTCCGAAGAGCTGACCGGCTCTCGCCGCATCATGACAGTCAGTTTTCAGCTTTCTCTACTGAGGTGCTCATCCGGGTAAACCAGGGCACAATTGCAGTCATTCTCCCTTTACTACCCTAGCCGATACAGCAGAACATAAGGTAGTAAGCACAGGAGCCGGCCAACCCAACTATTGACCAAATACATGATACGGAGCCAATGCATATAGTGCTAAATTTGGGGTGCTGAACTATACTGTAGAAGTGTTCGGACTTTTGTTGCCATGTTTTGGGGTGCTATGAAGCCCCTGGCAAATTGAAATGTACCAGAGTGTATGGGTGCTATTTGATAAAGTTATCAAAAAATAAGATGAAGAAAAGGTAGAAAGCTAAAGCCGTAAAATTTGGGCCGCAAACTGTTTCCATTATAATTTCATTGTTGCGTTCAAGCGCATTTATACAAGTAGTGTAATAAGCAGAAGGCTATTTACTATGCCTTAACAAAGGGAGAGCTGCATGTGGGTTCTGAAAACAGGTAAAGGGATCGTTAAAGAAACCACCTAAAAATTCCCCAGTACGTCCATGCTTCTTGTCGTCTTGGTGTTTTTATCCTTCGAAAAGAATCGATGGTCAAGCCGTCAGGAAAGGCCTCTGAAAAAGAAACCTGAAAATGGAAAAAAAAAAGCAGTGAAAGTATGTGTGTCCGAGGCAGTCAAGCCGTACTGTGGATCACAAGCTGGTTATGGCTCCATCCGTGCCCATGGTATTTTTAGTGCATAGTTATTTACGCACGGTACAATTGCCGCCACTTGGTCGGGACTGGGACGGAGGCCGAATTGCTAGTCGAGCTCTTGATGAGCCGAGATGCCCTGCTGCAGAATGGTCCGGACTCTCTTGACAGTGTCCAGGGGATCGGCCGCTGAATTAAGGTTCTGCTTAAAAAGGCCGATGTGTACTTCTGCCGCTAAGGCAGTGGTGTGCTCCTCGGTGCGGAGGGAGCGTTCCGTGTTTCCATTAACTGTTATGACGCCTCGTGGTCCGGGCATCTTGAGCTTAAGATAAGTGTAGCGTGGCACCACATTGAATCGAGCAAATGCGGTTCGTCCGAGCAGTGCATGGTAGCCACTGCGAAAGGGGATGATATCGAAGATTAACTCCTCGCTTCGGAAGTTGTCCGGAGATCCGAAGACAACCTCTAGTGTGACTGAGCCCGTATAGCAGGCCTCTACGCCTGGTATGACTCCTTTAAAGGTAGTCTTTGTGGGCTTGATCCGCGATGGATTGATGCCCATTCTGCACACTGTATCCTGATAGAGTAAGTTGAGGCTACTGCCACCGTCCATCAGGACTCGCGTCATGTAGAACCCATCAATTATTGGGTCCAAGACCAGTGCGGCCGAACCGCCGTGATGGATACTGGTCGAATGATCCTG
Organism: Triticum urartu; assembly: GCF_003073215.2. Classification (NCBI taxonomy): domain Eukaryota; kingdom Viridiplantae; phylum Streptophyta; class Magnoliopsida; order Poales; family Poaceae; genus Triticum; species Triticum urartu. Next base: position 235,330,546 of record NC_053024.1, read on the forward strand.
GCGATCGAAAGTGATCGGGCATGACGACCATGGATTAAATTTTGGGGTGACTGGCTCTATCGCGTAGACATCCCTGAGCGCGCGCTTGCGCTCCCTCTTGGGGATGTGGGTAGCATATATCATGTTCACCATTTTGACCTGGGGGAAACTTCTTCTGTCCCACTGTGTTCAGTGGCCGGGGCTCCTTGTCGTCGTCTTCACTTTGCGATCCCTTCTCCTTGCTTTCGGCATTTAACTTGCCGGCCTGTTTAAAAACCCAACAATCTCTGTTGGTATGATTGGGTGGTTTGTCTGGGGTGCCGTGAATCTAGCATGGACGATCAAGTATGCGGTCCAAGCTAGATGATCCTGAATTGTTCTTTTTGAACGGCTTCTTCCGCTGACCAGACTTAGAGCCACTGAATCTGGCATTGACCGCCGTATCATCGGTGTTGTCATTGTTGTTTCGACGCTTGCATCTGTTGCGTCGTGACTTGTCGTTGCTAATTTTGACTTCCGGGGTGCCGGCGTCGCTTGCATTGTTTTTGCTAACTATCCTCGCCCGCACAAAAGCGGGTCATGAGTGCCGTGAGGGCTGCCATGGACTTTGGCTTCTCTTGGCCGAGGTGGTTGGCGAGCTATTCGTCGCGGATGATGTGTTTAAAGGCCGCTAGGGCTTCGGCATCCGGACAGTCGACAATCTAGTACTTTTTAGTTAAGAACCTAGCCAAAATTTCCTGGCAGACTCTCCGGGCTGTTGAACTATATGGCTTAAGTCATCAGCGTCCGGAGGTCGAACATATGTACCTTGGAAGTTGTCAAGGAAGGCTTCTTCCAAGTCCTCCCAGCTCCCGATGGAATTTTTGGGCAGGTTCTTCAGCCAGTGCCGGGCTGGCCCTTTGAGTTTTAGGGGGACGTATTTAATGGCGTGAAGGTCATCGCCGCGGGCCATATGAATATGGAGAATGAAGTCTTCGATCCATACCACAGGGTCTGTGGTTCCATCGTATGATTCTATATTTATGGGTTTGAACCCTTCTAGGAACTCATGTTCCATTATTCGTTAGTGAAGCAAAGAGGGTGTGTGGCGCCTCTATATCGGGCCGCATCGCGACGTAGCTCTAATGGAGTCCGTCTGCAGCTTTTGGCCCGCGCATGACTAGGTCTGTCACATTCGAATAGATGGTCATCGTCACGTGTCAAGGCACATCCTCGTGATCTGTAAATCGATCTGGTATGTCCTGCTCTATTGTTCAGGTCCTGCCTAAGGTCATATGTATGACCGCGACCTATTGTACCTCTGCCTTTGTGATCAGGCGGGGCGGGATGGTGTTCGGCTTGAGTTGCCGTTTTATCATGACCACGTGGTGGTCGGTCAGCCACATTGCGCGATGGGGGTATGTGCTCCGGCGCCTCATCGTCGAACTGAGGTAGCAATTTGCGCTTCGCGTAGCTTTTGGCTGGGTGTTTAAGGGTGTATTCTTCGGCTGCTAGGACATCGGTCTCATTTATCGTTTAGCAGATCTTGGTCAGCTTGAAGTTGTTGCTGCTTCTTTTCCAGGCTCCTTGCAGTGGCTATTAGCTGGCGCTTGAAGCGCTCCTGCTCAAGAGGTTCCTCAGGCATGATAAAATCCTCAGTGCCGAGGCTCACCTCGTCCTCGGAGAGCGAAAGATAATTACTGTCCTTCGAGTGTTCGTGCGTGGCCTGTTTTCCAGGGCTAACTTGCCCATCTTCCCGTTCATCATGTTCGGTAGTTGCATCAACGGGGTCTTCGTTGTCTTCGGTGCCTTCCGGAGTGTTATCTTCTCCTGTGCCGGTGTTGCTATCTTTGCTGCGGCGTAACTTGGAGCGGCACCACTGACGTCGGCGCTTCGGTTCTATCTCAGGAGGTTCATCCTCAACTGGATCTTCTTTGTCATCGCCGCTATTCTCTTTTGGTGTATCCACCATGTCTACATCATACGAGGAAGTGGACGTTCAACGTCCGGTAAATGGCGGGTTCTGGGCCTCTTCTTCTCCGGCAAGGTCATCCATACCGTCAATGTCGTTGGAGCCGTAATCGAGCATCTCAGTTAAGTCTTCGACAATAGCTATGAAGTGGGCGGTGGGTGGGACGCAAAATTCTCCGTCATCAGTCTCCGGTTCGAACCGGATACAATTCGGCTGTGAGCCCCCCACTAAAGATAGTGCTCTTAACGAGCTTAACACGTCGCCCAAAGGCAAGTGTCGGAAGATGTCCGTGGAGCTGAATTCGACGATTGATGACCGATCAAGCTCAACGTACGCGGACGCACAAGGTTCGGAACCTGTAGCCAGAGACAAGTCTGTGGTTCCGGTGACATAGATGTCACTTGAAGTTAAGTCTGTGTGCAGCTCCAATGTTGTTGAGTCTGCGGCTTCCGTGACGGGGTTGAGCTTCCCGTCTTCGGATGGCGCGAGCTGCTCCCGATCTACGGCCCGAGCAGCTACAGCTGTTATCTTCTGCGTATGGGCCGATGACATATTGACGTCATGTTCATCGTGGTGGCAGGGAGCGGCTGCCGTGGTCTCGAATCTATCGAATATCAAGTCTCCACGGATATCCGCGACATAGTTCAAGCTTCCAAACCTGACCTAGTGGCCAGGGGCATAGCTTTCGATCTGCTCCAGATGGCCAAGCGAGTTGGCCCGCAGTGCGAAGCCGCCAAACACGAAAATCTGTCCGGGGAGGAAGACTTCCCCTTGGACATCGTCATTGTAGATGATTGAAGGAGTCAACAAACCTTTTGATGACGGCAGAGTGGAACTCTCAATGAAAGCACCAATGTCGGTGTCAAAATCGGCGGATATCGGGTACGGGGTCCCGAACTGTGCGTCTAAGGTCGATGGTAACAGGAGATAGGGGACACAATGATTACCCAGGTTCGGGCCCTCTCTATGGAGGTAATACCCTACTTCCTGCTTGATTGATCATGATGAATATGAGTGTTACAAGAGTTGATCTACCATGAGATGGTAATGGCTAAACCCTAAAAGTCTAGCCTGTCTGACTATGATTATTTCTCCCCCGATCCGGACTAAGCCCTCCCGTTTATATAGACACCAGAGGGGACTAGGGTTGTACAAGGTTGGTTACAGAGAAAGGAATCTTCATATTTGATCACCAGGCTTGCCTTCCACGTCGAGGAGAGTCCCATCCGGACACGGGAGAGAGTCTTCAGTCTTGTATCTTCTCAGCCCATTAGTCCAGGCAATGTCCAACAGGCCAGACGCCTGAGGACCCCTTAGTCCAGGACTCCCTCAGTGGCCTCTCTCTCGTACCGTTGGTCACTGACCTGTCTGCATCCCGTCCGCCAGCGGAAAGGGAGGATGTGCATCGTTTCTCCGTTCAACGGCGCCGAGGCAGCACGTCCCGATCTACGGTACCCGCTGTTCTCTCTGACCAAGCTCCGGTGAGGTAGGGCCTACGCCACCTGCTCGCTGCCGCAGTATAGGCAGACCCCGCCCGCCGCCGCTCACCTAGTTACATCCCAACGGCCCCCATGTATCCCCTCCGGCCTTGCTCCATAGCTCGTCTTCCCACGTCGCTGCATGTGGAAAATCTTGCATGTGGATCTTTCATAGTTCTTTGCCCAAAACATAGCTCGTTCGGCGTACTTTCCATATTGCAATCTCATCCTCAGACCATTTTAGACAAACACAACCGTGTTGTTATCTTCCCTTAGACAAGGAATATGCTTCTTTTTTGTCGTCATATGTGTCATCAACTATTATTGGCCAGTAATTGTTTCCTTTCTACCTCTTTTTTTGCAAACAGGGCTATCCATTTCACCTCGTTGCTATTGCGACCTTTTCGTGAACTGCACAAATTACTTTTTTCTTAAGAGTGTTTTGTGCAGTTGTACTAAAATGTCACACAAGCAACGTCTCTAGATTTTAGTGCGACTGCACAAAGGGAGATTGGTTTTGCTCTATCCTCGTCATCCAACTCCAAGCCTAATCTTCTCCAACTATTTGCTTAATCTTCTCCAACTAGTTAGACTTAAGATAGACTGCAAAGGTGACCAACTTCTATTTGTGTGTTTATTGTTTCATGAGCAGTCCTTTATTATCGTAATCACACTTAATATCTTTGGAACAGGGACGCTTAGCTCTATTTTAGTGGAACTACACAAAATGATCGGAATGTTGCATGCTCAAGACAACTACTTTTTTCCCAACATGCCTTGTTGATTTAGACATAGCTGAGGGGACGTTGCTGCCAATGAAAGCATGGATCAATTTTAATTAAACACCTTCTCACAACTTTGTCTTCAGTTGTGATGTAAATATTAGCTCTAATCTGCTAATCATTGTGATGCATTGGCAAGGAAGTTAGTTTTTTTTTGTTTCCGAAAGAGCATCAATGGCAAGACACACAAAACAAAAGCTGAAAGCTCAGAGCATTATACAATTTCATGTCGCTGGAAAATTATTTGTATAGTACGTCAATTATGTAAACAAAATGCTAGAAGCATGATAGCATTGCAAGAAGCCTCTTCAGCATCCGGGTCCATGTGCCATGCACAAAATTATACTCCTCCGTTCCTAAATACTTTCTTTTTACAAATTTCAAATGCGCATATTTTAGAGTGTAGATTCACTCATTTTTCTTCGTATGTAGTCACTCATTGAAATCTCTAGAAAGAAAAACACTCTGTAGTATATTTAAGATCCGAGGGAGTAGTGCACAACCGCATGGGAGACTCAGCCCAGTCGTTGTGCCGCATTAATAGTGAGTAATGAGCAGTCAAATCATAAGCCCCACCTTTCCCACTGTAAGTTGCTCGGAAGAAGCAACCATCAATACGCTCTTCTTTGAATTCGCTCATACTACTCCATCCGTCACTGTTTATAGAGCGTGCTTCAAAAAAAATAAAAAAATCTCTGGGACCAAGGCGACTTGCGACTAGCCTGAAAAATAGCATTGGTAGTTATAGCACAGCATCTATTACTAGAGGAAATAATGCATACACACATGCATGTAGTGCTTCCACCCCGGGTACACACATGCATGCACTTACTCCACTCTGTAGTACTCCCTCCATTCCCAAACATAAGTCTTTTTAGATATTCCAACAAGTGACTACATACAAAGCAAAATGAGTGAATCTACACTTTAAAATATGTCTACATACATCCGTATGTTGTAGTCCATTTGAATCTCTAAAAAGACTTATATTTAGGAACAGAGGGAGTACATCGAGAGAAAAGTGTGGACTTGATTGCGGTTATCACGCCCTAATTAATTGAGCATTAAACTAAACGCGTCTAAAGTCTCTCTGGTGGTGGAAATGCATTGAGAGAAATGCATCAGAATGAAGCACGCCCTGTAAACTGTCACGGAGGGAGGAGTAGTAGGAAGGTGCAAAACCAAGTACGCGTATGGCCAGTTGGTCAATGCACTTCCTCTTGGCATATCACTAACATGTGGGACCGGAGTGTGAAGCAACCAATCTCAATTGATGGCAAAATTGCCAACCCGCCATTGCTTGAGAGAGACGAGGAGCAAGAACACACAGACGGGCTCGCACGGAGGCCAAGATATATTCGAGCATGGTTGATCGATATCATCATTACATGTTCGATGTTTTTTAACACTACCATTGGGCTGCCGTTTTCCGCCCTTCTCCCTAATAAATGTGTACTTTATCAGAGATTAAAATAAAATAAGAGTACAGACGCTCTACCATGCGGTTCTAGTAGTAGTACTACTCGTACAACTATAAACCTTGCGCTTGGCTCTTCGCCTCTTTGTGAAGTCGAACAATGATGGTACTCCACATGTTGGGTACTATAGTGTATGCCTGTGGCAATCTGACACCGAATGAACTGCTGCATGTCCATCGCCTGGGCGAGGGTAGGTTGCATTAGTCAAAAGGCGTAAGCGAGCTTCAGCTTGTCCTCCAAGCTTCTCCTCATTCTGCGAGTTAACGGGACACACCAAAATGTAGTGCTAGTCCAAACTCCCTCCTTTTCGGTTAATATGGCTTAATCTTTTTTGCGGGTAAATGAGAGAGCTTTATTCATATATAAGCATTCTTAGGATGATCAGCCAAGATACTGGTCACTAGGAAGTGAGGTACCCCACAAAAAAAGAAGGAAGCGAGGAGTTTCATCAAGCCAGCTCTCGGTCACATTTAAAATGCAGCAAGCACGGTTCGCACAAAGATGCGCCGCAAGATTTGCTGACTTGTTTACATGCTGAATAACAAAAAAGAGGAAATATTACCGAGCGCTCCTATTTGTAACAGGATATGAGCCAGAATTAAGTGAGAATTGTGGCGAGTGTTCCATGCAATTAACTTCGATTATCACATGCGATAACCCTCGAAGAGAACCAAATGTGTTGAAGATCGCTTTATCACATTTTTAAAATATAATAAGAGTGCAGACGCTCCTCCATCCAGTTCCTAGTAGTATAGTACATGCCTCTATAGTAGCAGTACTAGTACTAGTAAACTTTTTGCTTGGCTGTTCGCCTCTTCGGGAAGTCGAACAATAATAGTACTAGTATAGTGTATGCTTCTGGCAATCTGACACCGAATTAACTGTTGCACGTCCACCACCTGAGCAAGGGAAAGATTGCATTAGTCAAAAGTTTCTCCTTGTCCTGCGGGCCACCGCGCGCAAGCTTCTCCCGTCCTGCAAGCTTCCCCTCATTCGGCAAGTTGATAGGACACATCAAAGTAATGCTAGTCCATAGTGCCTCCTTTCTGGTTAATATGGCTTAATTTCAAACGAGATAAATACATTGTGTGTCACTGTATATTTGTAAAACTACGGTCAGTGGACATCATAATACACTCATTGCGCTCAATATATATTTTTTCCGGTGTTTATACGATCACTAGCTCACCCTGGCTGAGTATGTGTGTGTTCCGTCGTATGCTTGGACATGCATGCATTAGGGCGTCGCACGCGTTTTTGCGTACATGTGTACATGTGACTGTTGCAAGCATGCACGAGGTTGTAGTCCCTCACATTCACATGTTCATAAGTCAATGCTTTGCCAAAATGTTGCATGCAAGGTTTAATCATTCGTTGTTCACGCATGCATTCCCGATAGTAATACGTTGGTAAATACAATTTCTTGGGGAAAATGAGCCCATGAATTGAGTACAAAGGGGACCAATAAGCCAAGACGGAGGGAGTACCAGTAGTGAACAGGAAGGAGGGAGTAGGTACTATTAGTACAGTACTACATAACAACGTGCACTAAAATTCCTCTATGCGCATCCTGTCTACGTGTCATGCAAGAAAATAGAGATAAGTACAAGTGAGACTCAGGAACGGTCATACATGTAGGGGGAGTACGTGTAGGGGCCACTAAGGAGCAGTCAAATCACACAGTAAGTTAGTCAGAAGAAGCAACCATCATTTCACTCTGCAATGACACGTACGCAATATAAAATGGTTGATATGGAGAGAAAAAGAAAACCACTATATATACACTAGCAGGAGCCTAAACTACAAGCCTGCTTGCTTGGGTTGTTCTCTTCACAAGCATAGAACGATGGTGTCCACACTGCTGGTCACATATCCGGCCTGATCCCGCTGCTGGGGGAAGGGAACAATGTTCCGCGTAGACGGGATCGACATCAGCGAGGGAGAAAACCCACAGTCGGTGCGACCCAACTGCCCTTCTAGCTACAGCCCGACGTCCCAGGTAGTAGTACATCTTCCTTTTGGAGCCGGCTTGCTCCACTGCCGCAGCTCCCCATGTAGCTCCATCTCCATGTCGATCTTTCTCTACTTCTACCGGCTTCTATTTGTGATGAGTTTATGTCTCACGAACTAGTGCCAGTACTATTATTCTAATCACACTTCTTCAATATCTTTGCCATCAGGGATGCTCAGCTCGATTTTAGTGGAACTGCACAAAAGCACCGTATGATCCGACGGTGCCAGCCATCTTTCCTTCGATAGGTTCTACCTAGCCAGGAAATTAAATCCTGTTTAGGGTTTAGGGTTTAAGTCGTAGTGACCCCATCAGTAGTTTTTATTTTGTACACACTCTCACAACTTTTGTATTTAGTTGTGAAGTAAAAATTGGTTATGATCTATGAATCATTGGGATGCATCAGCATGCGTCTTACTTTTCCTTTGTATTTGATGGAATGTTGTAACGGGGCAACCTTGGAGTAAGAATGAAAATGGAGTGGAATGTTTCCATTTTTCGAAAGAAAAAATGGAAACGGAGATAAACCAATGTTTTGTTTCGTTGGATCGCGCCATCGAGCAAAACCAACGTTTAAATCACGTATGTCGCATTCGTGTCTCACCCTCCTCCACGGCTCCACCCCACACAGTTGCTCGGCATGCCACTCACTGCAAACCGAGTATACAATAACTTTCCCGCCTGCTTGTCGATGGATCGCGCCATGGAGTACTAGCACTACTGAAGAGATTGACGAGTTGGGGATGGACAGCTAGCTCTAGCACGGACTTCCAAGAACGTTTTACATGCATGATGTGGCCGGCTATTGCGACCTTTGAACGCGGAGCAGTCGCGTGCACCGGGAAGCGGCGCGGGTGATGCTCTCTCGGCCGGTGCGCCGCTTCAATGATAGCGCCAGTGAGAGGTCGTGCCCGCTCTGGCCGGGCATGAATGCAGCACCGACCGTTTCAGGCAGGAAGCATGCGCGGGTGATGAAGAGGGTTCGGGTTGGTCAGGAGAGGGCATGGAAGCAGTCCGAACGCCCGCAAACAAGAGACGTTGTACGTTAATATTGCTGTGTATATAATTAACAACGTAAATAATGTGCCAGTTGGACAAATATGATTGGAGATGGAGATGGAGATGGAATTTTACATAAACACGGATATGCATGTCTATGTCTATGTGTGTGTGCGTGATACGTCTCCAATGTATCTATAATTTTTTGATTGCTCCATGCTATTATATTATCTATTTTGGATGTTAATGGGCTTTATTTTACACTTTTATATCATTTTTGGGACTAACCTACTAACCGGAGGCCCAGCCCAAATTGTTGTTTTTTTTGCCTATTTTAGAGTTTCACCGAAAAGGAATATCAAACTGAGTCCAAACGGAACGAAACCTTCGGGAACGTGATTTTCTCAATGAATGTGATCCAGGAGACTTGGAGTGGGCGTCAAGAAACGATCGAGGAGGGCACGAGGCAGGGGGCGCGCCTACCCCCCGCCCCCCCGGGCGCGCCCTCCACCCTCGTGGGACCCTCGTTGCTCCACCGACGTACTTCTTCCTCCTATATATATCCACATACCCCCCCAAACATCCAGGAGCACCACGAAAACCTAATTCCACCGCTGCAACCTTATGTACCCGAGAGATCCCATCTTGGGGCCTTTTCCGGAGCTCCACTAGAGGGGGCATTGATCGCGGAGGGCCTCTACATCAACTCCGTGGCCTCTCCGGTGATGTGTGAGTAGTTTACTTCAGACCTTCGGGTCCATAGCTAGTAGCTAGATGGCTTCTTATCTCTCTTTGGATCTCAATACAAAGTTCTCCTCGATTCTCTTGGATATCTATTCGATGTAATCTTCTTTTGCGGTGTGTTTGTCGAGATCCAATGAATTGTGGGTTCATGATCCAGTTTATCTATGAACAATATTTGATTCTTCTCTGAATTCTTTTATGTATGATTGGTTTATCTTTGCAAGTCTCTTCGAATTATCAGTTTGGTTCGGCCTACTAGATTGATCTTTCTTGCAATGGGAGAAGTGCTTAGCTTCGGGTTCAATCTTGCGGTGCTCGATCCCAGTGATAGTAGGGGAAACGACACGTATTATATTGTTGCCATCAAGGATAAAAAGATGGGGTTTATATCATATTGCATGAGTTTATCCCTCTACATCATGTCATCTTGCTTAAGGCGTTACTCTGTTCTTATGAACTTAATACTCTAGATGCATGTTGGATAGCGGTCGATGTGTGGAGTAATAGTAGTAGATGCAGAACCGTTTCAGTCTACTTGTCGCAGACGTGATGCCTATATACATGATCATGCCTAGATATTCTCATAATTATTCGCTTTTCTATCAATTGCTCGACAGTAATTTGTTTACCGACCGTAATACTTATGTTATATTGAGAGAAGCCACTAGTGAAACCTATGGCCCCCGGGTCTATTTTCCATCATATTAATCTCCTGTCAACTAGCTATTTCTGGTATCATTTATTTTGCTTTATTTACTTTCAATCTATATCATAAAAATACCAAAAAATACTTATCTTATTATTATTATCTCTATCAGATCTCACTCTTGCAAGTGGCAGTGAAGGGATTGACAACCCCTTTATCACGTTGGTTGCGAGGTTTTTATTTGTTTGTGTAGGTACGAGGTGACTCGCACGTGGTCTCCTACTGGATTGATACCTTGGTTCTCAAAAACTGAGGGAAATACTTATGCTGCTTTACTTCATCACCCTTTCCTCTTCAAGGGATAACCAACGCAGTGCTCAAGAGGTAGCAGTGCGCGACGACTCTCGCGACCTAGAAGCGGGGGCGTGTTTTTGATCGAGTTTTCTTTCTTGGTTAGTTTTCGTTTCTTTTTTCCAGGAACACACGTATTCTATTTAAAACCACTGCTATGGAGAGATTTTTTACTCCATTGTATATATAGCCTCTTGTTTGATAGGGTTTCTCGCGTCTCGCTCTCTCACCCTCTCCATATCAAAACAAGATGACAGTGTCTACTCTATCTCTCTCCTCACTGGTGGTCATAGATCTGGCTGAATCCCGTCCGCTGCGGGAGGTGAGGAGGTGCAGCGTTGACGTTGTCTCCGTAGGCGATGGAGGAAGGCGATGTGCACCGTCCTCTCGGAGCCGGTGCTGGCGCGGACGAAGGTCCTCCGCGCCCTTGTTCGTTGTCGTCCTATGGGCAGATCCCCCCGCCCGCCTAAGCGACATCTCGCCCACCTGAGGTATAACTTCTTGTACTGGTCCTTCTCCCCAGGTTGCTGCATGCGGGTTTTCTTCTATGCGACTACTTCCCAGCTCCCCATGTATAGTAGCTAGGGTTCGTTGGTCGGTCCAACATCACCTACTATTATAGAGGAAATGCCACTCGAAAAGTTGTCCTGATTTATGTTGGTTGTGTGGTATACATGTTGTTTTGACAAAAAGTACATGGTGGTTGTGTGGTCATTGTCCATATGCTCCTATTGCTCCTGCTAATCTAATACTATCATTGGTTAAATGAAGAAATGCTTTTTTCTCGGGTATCCTGGTTTAGTTTCCATCAAGATAATCATGACGCTTCTGTGTGCTGGTGTACTTTTCATTAATTCTTGTTGACAATTCAGATGTCGTTGTTAAACTTGTACCACTGCCAAAACAAAGTAACAACACTATATCCCTTTTTTATATTTTTTGCTAATAGCGATTCGTATCTCCATACCCGGGCATGTCTTCCTCAATTTTAGTGGAACTGCACAAAATTGGATGGCCATTGTTTTTCGGCCTCACTGTCCTCTGCCACGTGGTTCTTCCTTCCTCGAGCTTGATTAATGAGAAGAAACAAACACTACTAGGGAAAACCTTATACACAGTATCTTAGCAGTAGCACTAGACAAAACAGGGCGCTACTGCTACTTAGTAGTGTTGTTTTTAAATAGACTGCGCTACTGCTACTACTTTAGCAGTAGCGCCTTCTGCGAAACCGCGCTGCTACTATATTTGTATTAGGCGCAGATGGCTAGCCCCACTTAGCAGTAGCGCGTACCACTGACCAGCGCTACTGCTACGGCCCGTAGCAGTAGCGCGTTTCTCTGAAATGAGCTACTACTTACTTACCTTATCCTGGAGCGGTTCACCCTCTCACACTCACTCCCTCTCACTCGCGCTCGCCCGCGCCGAACCCGTACGTCGTCCGCCGCCGCCGCGCTGCTCCTCGCCGAGGTACTCCCTCCTCCCTCCTCCCCCTCCTCCGGTCGCCCTCCTCCCACTGCCCATCTCCCTCCTCTTCCTCCTCCTCCGGCCGTCCCCTCCCCCCTCCTCCTCCGGCCGCCCCTCCCCTCCACCGCCAGCCCCTCCCCCCTCCTCCTCCGGCCGCCCCTCCCCCTCCTCCCCCGCCCCTCCCTCCTCCGATCCCACCGGCCTCCTCCCCCTCATCCTCTCTCCTTCCTCCTCCCTTCCCCTCCTCCCTCCATCTTTTTTTTCCTATTTTTCACAGTAGTTTTTTACTATTGTATAATGTAGTTTTTTTACTGTTTTTAGTAAGTGTTAAAAATAATTAGTAAGTAAATTAATAAACTAGTTGAACTAGTTTAGTTTTAGTAAGAACTAGTTGAATTAATACAACTAATGTATTTTTAGTAAGAAAATTAATATAACTAGTTGAACTAGTTTATTTTTAGAAAGAACTAGTTTATTTCTATTTATAGTAAGTTTATATTTACTAAGAACTAGTTGAATTAATATAACTAGTTGAACATGTCACATTTGTTGTTATTTTTTAATTTAAGCAATTATTCCCGCATCGATGTCGACAATGCCTATCCCGCATCCTCATTGTCGATACCCGTCATTCGCTAGGTTTTAGTTGTATTAGTGATGTTATATGTATGATACTATTCGGGATGTATTAGTGATAACTTATAGGGTTTTTGTTTTTGCAGAAATCAAGGAGCCCATCCATCATCCCTGCCATCGTCCCCGTCACCTACCCCCTCCGACCTCGAGGTGAGACCAGCCAAATCTCCATGTAAATATGAGTCCTATAAGATATGATATAGATAAAAACATGTACATCTTGTGTTGCTCAAATAGGATATGTGGTTGCCCAAGTGGCCGGTCATGTTCAGGTTACACCTCCGAGTGGCCTATGTTTTGCTGGAGTGTTGATTAATTTCTGTTCCAGCAATTTCAGGCGCTTGATATGTCCCGTTTTAGCAAAGGTCATGCCGGAATTTTCCATGAATTTTGGCATGACTTGTGCTAGAATATGTAGGAAATATCGAGTGGCCTGGATTTTCTAGAAATATAATTAAACGATATTTCAGGTTGACTTTAGGTCTGTCGAGGCCGAAGAATCCTGATTGTTGTCGTGGGGTGTAATGCACTCGGGAACAAGAAAAGACTCGACAGATCGATAGTCAACTTGTGATGAATAATAATGATCTAATTTAGGTTTTTTAGTACATATATTTAATTGTACAAGTTTAATATTTGAATTATGAACATAGGAAATGTCATACTCGGACGACGAAAGTCTACCTGGGGAGTGCTCCTGGTGCCACGACGACCGGGGTTTCTGCGATAGGCCTCACCTGGATGAAGGTCGGCGCTTCAGCATTAAGCTCGAGGAGGCCTTCGACTGTGATACGGTAAGCTACGACGCAAAGTGTTTTTTCGTAATTAAGCTCGACTTCTACTACTTCAACGTGTAATTTTCGTCTTTTACAATTCAATTAGCTTATCCCATGCCATGCAAGATGCTATGTCTTGGAGAGGATGGGTTTTGAAGATCATGAGATGAATGAAACAAAGAAAATTAACCTAAGGACCCATCATGGTATGGATTTTGAGGTAAATCTATACAATTCTGAGAGCATATCCCATTCTGGTTGCCCGGGTTGGGAAGCACTTTGCAAGATGTATGATTTTCAAGAGGGTATGTTTATCACCATGGATCTTGGTGATCCTGACATCGACCAAGACAATTTGGACATTTGGGTCCTTGTTGATACGCTTCCAATTCTACCACTATGTGAGTTTCTCAAACATAGTTATTAACTAATTTATATTGTTCATTTCAAAATAGTTGACTGCTTATTTCCATTGACAGCTTATTTTCATTGTTCAAACAATGTGCGGAACATGGTAGACAGAACCTACTACACTGATGGCTCTGAGTTAACTTATTAGGAGAAAAATCATCTGGTCGCATTTTGTACTGATCTTGAGAATTACAATATCTATAATAAAACTCCTCCACATTATGGTCAATACGCGCCACTAGTGCACGTGTTGAACTACGGTAACATCCATGGAGATGCCATGGTAAGATTTTTTACTATTACGACATCCGTGCATCTTTTGCATAAATTCTTTTAGAACTTAACTACATTGCTAACTATGAAGTTATTACTCTGTTTTTCAACAGAAAATCCCGGATGATTGTGTGCCTCATCTGATGTATTAGAATGGTTGCCTTCATGTTTTGAACATACAACCAGGTCATCCTATGAATCTCACTTGTCCATACCGTATTTCTAAAACTGGTGAACACATGATAATCAAAGAATGGAAAAATGTATGGACAGTCGTAAGGAGGTTCTTGGAAGCAACATTGTGCGAAAGGCAAGAATTGGAGACAGGACAATCTCCATTGTCCATAATGGAGAGTCAGGGGCTATCTTTTTATGCTATTTTACCTAAGAGAATATAGTAGGTCTTAAGAGAATGTAGTAGGTCCTAAGAGGTATAATATTTATTATGGGGTACAATGTGTTAGAGTTGATGATGAGGAGTAGTTGTGATTATGACTAGTGACCAACTTGCTATGTGATGTCTCATTGATGAAAACGATGATCATGAGGAGGTGTTATATGACAATGATGTATTATGATGATAAGTTGTTAATGATATGATGATGATATTTATTATATCATTGGGTGAAAGAACCACAGATTAGTTTCAAGTGGATGTCCATCCACTTGAAACTAGTCTACGGTTCTTTCACCCCGTGATGTAATAACTCATCATGATGTAAAAAACAATCTCTAAATTGCTGTTGTATGAAAACTTGTATAAAGATTTATGAATACAACATGAAATAAAAAAGAAATAAAATACGGAATAATAGTAGTAGGGCGGGCTGGTAGGAGCGCTACTATTAATTACCAGTAGCGCTGCTTGGGGAAAGTGCTACTACTAAGTCGATATAGTAGTAGCGTGGGTTGACCCATGCTAATGCTAACCTTTAGCTGTAGTGCCATACTAGTAGCACTCCCACCCGCGCTACTGATAGGCCTAAAACCCGCGTTGCTGCTAGGCTTTTCCCTAGTAGTGAGACCACAGTGAGGATTTGTCGAACTTCATAGGTTCCTCACCCAAACTTGATGCCGAATGGATGATGCATCACCATGATGACCTATCGATGCTCAAGGTTGCGCCTCATGGTTGCATCGACTGGTGAAGCCGATCGATTTTCCATGAAAAACAAGCTATCTTCCATCAGTGCTCTTTAGTTGTTACCCACAAAGATGGTATCCTTCATCAGTTCACCTTGATTGCGTTGGAGAGGCAGTCATCTTTCACGTTGGTGCAATTTTATCACACAATTGGCTATGAACCAAATGTTTCCTCGAAGAAGAGTCGACGTTGGTACTATGAGCAAAAGTTTTGTATTAATTTCTAAGCCTTCTCACAACTTTGTCTTCAGCTCCCCTGTAATTTTATTTGTCCATTTATTAACTTTGATTAAAAAAATGGTGTGGACTAAAAACCCGGATGGACGTAGTAGCCCTCCATTTTTGTTTACTCTACATATTAGATTTGACTAAAGTCAAACTTTGTAAAGTTTGACCAAGTTTAGGCTGAACACAACAAACCATAATTATTGAGAGAGGGAAAACTATACGTACTCTCAAACCTTTCTGATAATTGAAATTAGAAATCTTTATTTGTACACACTCTCACACGTTTCCGATAATTTGGCACATGTGTGGTTGCTCACTTAAGGGAGGGTAGTGTACCGCAAGTGAAGGACAGGAAGTGCGACCAGGACGCGTGGATCGTTAGTTCATCAGAAGTAGTAGTTTTCTTCACTGGTACGTTAAGGGGCTGTTTGATTTGTGACTATGGTTGCCACATGTTGCCACACCTAAGGTTAGGCAACTTTGACCAACTTAGGAGGGTGTTCGGTTCAAGCCTTACCTTAGGAAATATACTTTTTGCCACACTAGGGCACCACATGACATACACTCAAAAAGTGTAGCAAGATTCCCTTAGGCTTGCCAACTTGTGGCTCTCATTTTGAAGAACTAACCTTAGGAAAGTGTGGCAAAATTTGTGTGGCAAAATGTGGCATTCCTAGGCCTAGAACTAAATAACCCCTAAATAAAGAGTTTCGTTTCGTACTTACACAATTTAAAACGATTGTTATGGAGAGAATAAGAAAACCAATCCACTATATATTAGTAGTATACGCGAATACTATATGGACGCATCTTAATTGACTTAGTGCACCTGCCTTTGGGTGAATGACAGGTGGACCCAAAATGTGGCTGGCCCACCTGTCATACAACCAAAGGCACGTGCAGTTAAGGCACCAGAGCTTAGTCCATAATACACTATATATGTAGTACACTATATAAGGTGGAGCCTCAGCGCTTGTTCGCTAGGGTTTGCACTCTCCACACTCTCGCCGCACTACATATATATACACGATGGAGGCTCAGCGTTCCTTTGCTAGGGTTTGCTATATTCACAGTCTCTCACCCTCTTCATCAGATCTAAACAAGACTGCGTTGTGGCCTCTGTCTCTCTCACCCCCTCACAGCTGGTGAAGGAGGCATCCGGATCCCGTCGCACCGGGAAGGGGAGGAGGTGCAGCGTTCACTCTATCGCCTTTTTTGTGGGAGGCAATCCACTACCGGCTGCGATGTTCTCTTTCACCCAGCGCCTGTGCGGGAGGGCTACCGACCCCTTCTTCCTCGCTGGCGTACGTAGTATGGGTAGATCCGGCCTCCCGCCACATGCCTTGCCACATCCGAACGACCCTAAGGTATAAGTTTCTTTGAAACCACCATATTTTCGATTCTGTAGTCGAATCTAGTTCTTGGTTCAAAGAGGAAAGAAGGTTGCATTGGGGTGGAGCATCAATCTAGGACGTGGTTCAATGAGTTAAGGAGAGGTGGAAAGTAGTATAGACTGGCTATCCAGCCGCTTTGTTGGTCGAAAAGGGAAAAAGGGGTAACCCAGTACACACATCTATAAGGAGCTGATCTCTTTGTTGAAAAGGGAAAGAAACTGGGGGGTCTGGTAGTTTGTGCAGGACTAGATTTGCTGCCCTCACATAGGAAAAAGGATGAAAGAGAACAAATAAGGGACCAACGCAAATATGCTGCTTGGCTACATACTCTGCATCACCCATTTATACGTGTGGACGCACATGGTGCTGGCATGTCCCATGTCCCATACAACTATTTCGTTGTTGTTAATCTAAGAATGCTGCTGAAAAAATTGAAGTAGTGCCACTGTTAAAAGTAAATTACATTCTTACTGAATGTTGTTTTAAGAGAATGTCTCTGTTAATATGAATCAATGCAACCGTTTTAGAAATGCTACTGTCCTACTTTGTTTTCCATCCAGATAAGTTAGATGCTTCCTTTTGTCGCTGTTTGTTTCATCCTCCTTTATTGGCCAGTAGTTGTTTCCTTTTTTGCCTCTGTTAAAACAAGGATATCTATTCAACTTGTTGCTATAGTAAACTTAAACGTCACACCGGCGACTTTGCTTGATTTCAGTGCAACTGCACAAAATGAGATTGGAATTCCTATTCGTGTTGGCAGATTCATATGCGATCTTGTGTGCATCATGACAGGTTGGTACTTGCCTTCATCCACATGATCGTACAGTGTGTTTTGAGATGTTGTGCTACTTTTATTGGTATTGTTTTAAATAAATGTTGAATTGAAGCTATTGTATTGCTCTCTTTCCCATTAAGTAGTGAACAAAAATGGTACCAACCTAGACATGATGCTTGTTGCTTTGTTACAACAAACTTTGCATCACCCCCTTTATAAGTAGATGGAAGCACATGGTGTTGTTGCGCCCACTCAACCCTGGAACTGTTTATGCTTTTTCTTAATCTAATGCCGCTGGTAAAGTTAAGTAAAGCCACTCTCAGAATTATCTACTGAACAGTTTAAGAGAATTTCTTTGTTAATATGAATCAATGCAACCGTTTTAGAAATCCTACTCTCCTATACTTTGTTTTCCATCAAGATAAGGTAGATACTTCTTTTTGTGGCTGCATGTTTCATCCTCCTTTATTGGCCAGTAATTGCTTCCTTTTTTGCCTCTGTTAAAACAGGGATATCTATTCAACTTGTTGCTATAGCGAACTTAAATGTCACACCGGTGACTTTGCTTGATTTCAGTGCAACTGCACAAAACGAGATTGGATTTCCTATTCGTGTTGGTAGCTTCGTGTTTTATCTTGTCTGTCTCATGAAAGTTCAGTACAGGCGTTCATCCACATGATTGTGCAATGTGCGTTGAGATGTTGTGCTACTTGTATTGGTACTGTTTTGGATAAATGTTGAAGTGAAGCTATTGAAGTGTTGTCTTTTACCATTAAGTGGGCAAAAATTGTTCCAACCCAGACATGATGCTTGTTGCTTTGTTACAACAAACTCTGCATCACCCCCTTTATAAGTAGATGGAAGCACATGGTGTTGTTGCGCCCACTCTCCCCTAGAACTATTTATGCTTTTTCTTAATCTAATGCCGCTGGTAAAATTAAGCAATGCCACTCTCAGAATTAACTGCTGAACTATTTTAAGAGAATTTCTCTGTTAATATGAATCAATGCAACCGTTTTAGAAATGCTACTGTGATATACTTTGTTTTCCATCAAGATAAGGTAGATGCTTCTTTTTGTGGCCACATGTTTCATCCTCCTTTATTGGCCAGTAATTGTTTCCTTTTTTGCCTTTGTTAAAACAGGGTTATCTATTCAACTTGTTGTTATAGCGAACTTAAATGTCACACCGATGACTTTGCTTGATTTTGGTGCAACTGCACAAAACGAGATTGGATTTCCTATTCGTTTTGGCAGATTCATATTTTATGTTTGTCGTCTCATGAAAGGTCAGTACAGGCCTTCATCCACATGATTGTGCAGTGTGCGCTGAGATGTTGTGCTACTTGTATTGGTACTATTTTAAATAAATGTTGAATTGAAGCTACTGTATTACAGCCTTTTCCCATTAAGTAGTGAAAAAAATGGGACCAACCCAGACATGATGCTAGTTGCTTTGTTGCAACAAACTCTGCATCACCCCCTTTATAAGTAGATGGAAGCACATGTTGTTGTTGCGCCCACTCTCCCCTGGAACTGTTTATGCTTTTTGTTAATCTAATGCCCCTGGTGAAATTAAGCAATGCCACTCTCAGAATTAACTACCGAGTCTTAGTTCAAAACTGCAACACTTGTTAGGGATTGGCGGGATTACCATTTTTGAGGCCACATGTTTCATCCTCCTTTATTGGCCAGTAATTGCTTCCTTTTTTGTCTCTGTTAAAACAGGGATATCTATTCAACTTGTTGTTATTGCGACATTTTGCTTCGCTTAATTTTGGTGGAACTACAAAAAATGAGACCGGATTTCCATATATGTGTTGAGATCTCTCTCGGGTCTTCCTCACGAGTTGTTTAAAATCTTGGTCTTGAAAGGCCAGTACCAACTTTCCTCAGAATTAACTTCTAAATCTTAGTTCAAAACTGCAACACTTGTTAGGGATCGGCGGGAGTACCATTTCTGTTAGGGATCGGCCGGAGTACATGTTCAAGAAATGTATTGTTCAGATAATGTCTCTATTATGATATATCAGTTACAGTGTTTTAAAAATGGTATATCCTGCTTTGTAGTTCTTTCTACATGTTTAACCAAGGTATTGTTAAGATAATGTCTCTGTTAAAATGAATCAGTCGCATTGTTTTAGGATTGGTACTTTTCTGCTTTGTCGTTCTTTATACATGTTGAAACAAGGCATTGTTAAGATAATGTCTCAGTTAATATGAATGAATCACACTGATTGAGAATTGCTACTCTTCTGCTTTGTTTCCCATTAAGATAAGGTAGATCAGTAAATGTTTTTCTTCTGGGAGTACAAGTCATCAATAGGTATTTCTCAGTAATTATTTCCCTTATACCTATTGTTGCTTACAGGGAAATCAAAATTAAAGCTCGATTTTATTCCGACTTTGATTTTAGTTGAACTGCACAAAAGGAGCCAATGTGTGTAAGGCAAACTGCTGCATTAGTGGGTCCAGTTGGTCTTACAACTTTGGAGAAAGAAGCAGTCACTATTTGTGCTACATTACACAAGGAATGATCGAGATGCTTTACAAAGTATTAGTATATGCTGGTGACATGACTAGTCCACAGAGAGCATAGGAAACTCTACAACACGTCGAGTGTACTGGGAAAAAAGTGCCCAAACAAGTACAAGAATCTAGGACAGGACTCCAAATCAGTCAATGTCACTGGGCCCAAACAAGTACAAGAATCTAAGCAACAATGATGGGGCATCTGGGTGTGGTAATCTGTTTACCGTACTTTTAGTTTGTTAGTCCACCAATTGGTGGGTTGACACTGGGGCCAATATTCATGTGTGTGCTTATGTGTCTTTGTTTTCTTGTAGCATATAAATACGAAATCCACAGGGATGCTCAGCTTGATTTTAGTGGAACTGCACAAAATGTTCAGATGCTTTGAGTCCTCCATAATAATTCATCATGCATAATACATCGAATGGTTCTCTAATCATTCGTCATCACCTTGAGCCACCAGACCATATGTTTGAATGGAGCTGCCAGCGTCGGCCATTAAGAAGGGTAAGAAGAAAGACAAAAAGAGAGATGACTGCTTTACTTGTGGTTCGGAGGAACACTGGGCAAACAAGTGCCCAAACCACTAGCAAGAAGCCAGGACAGGACTCCAAGTCTGTCAATGTCATTCTAAGCAACAATGATGGGGCATCTGGGTATGGTCTTCTGTTTATCGTACTTTCAGTTTGTTAGTCCACCGATTGGTGGGTTGACACTAGGGCCAATATTCATGTGTGTGCTAATGTGTCTTTGTTTTTTGGCAGCATATAAATACGAAATCCACCAGGATGCTCAGCTTGATTTTAGTGGAACTGCACAAAATGTTCAGATGGTTCATGTCCTCCATAATACTTCATCATGCACAATACATCGAATGGTTCTCTAATCATTCGTCGTCACCTTGAGCCACCGGACTATTAGATGACAAACTGATGACAAACCATGCCCATTCCACAATCATAAGCATTACATATTTTGAATGGGAAAAGCTTGTCAAAGTTTAATCATTGATGTTAGCAAGAAGACATTATTTTAATATATTAAAATTGGAAAACCTTGTCAATTTTTGCTCATTGATGTTAGCCAGAAGACATGCATTTGATATTTTTGAGTGGGATGCCCTTTGCTGTGAGCAACGTCGATCATTTTTTCCTGTTCCCGTCTTCAATTCAGAAGTAAATATTTACTCTGCTGAGATGCATAGTCACATGAATGTTGACTTATGTTAGGTATTTTAACAGTTTGTTCTTAATGTTTTCTATGTAATGCCAGGCCTTGTGAGTTTGATTGCAAAGTTGTGCTTGGAATGTTGTGGCATGCGGCATCACGAGCTGTTCACTGTGCCTCCTGAGAATAATGCTTCATATTGTTTTGCATGTTGATCTAATGCCCGTGATTTGCATGTTAAGAAGATCATCCTATTATGTTGTTTTTGTGCTTAAGAAGTTCATTGTCTTATGTTTCATTCATAGCCTATACGACAACTCGGGTAGTTTGGACGTGAAACCATATGATCTTCCGACCAACTCATCATCTTAGGCCATGATTGGATCGTCGTTTTCCAACCAAAACTGCTTGTAAATCTGACGCTTGCAAATAAAAGTAGCTTGTCTCGGGCGAAGTGCTTGGTTGGTCGATTTCGACTAGTACAATATACACTTGTCTCTCAAATTACACGCGTAACCCGCCGGTTTTACTTACAGACCTCGGGCCCTCGGTTTCATTACGCCTGTATTTTACACGTTGTTTTCGATGACGAGTAAATTACACTTGTGTTTTAATACATGTGTGAAATAAACCAGAGCTCCCAAGCGCGGTCTTACCGTTTCATGTCGTCTCAGTCTCTTGAAGGTGCTCATAAGTGTCTGATTATCCTGGCTTCCTGAATGAGCAGCAGATGCTGTATCAGACCATCCGTAGGGCCCGCGAGGCCCTCTCCGTCATCCTTCGAGTTGTTGCGCTCACCGTGGCGCCGAGCATGGTCAACATGGTCAACAAACATGAGGATTCAGGAGATGACTTTATTTTGACTAGATGACAGTAGGGACCAACTAGGGCCATAGCCGTACGTACGCAAGTGCCTCCTTATTATGTACAACTATTTTTTTTTACTTTCTCCTGGTTTCCTGACATCATGGTCCCACACCATTGTCAACCTATGTAGTCAATAAATGAGAGAATTGCACAAGAAGCGGCCGACAGCTGGGACAAAGCAGCTTGAGCAGTATTCGTGTTTTAGAGGTGTGAGCACTGCAGAGTTTTTCTTAAGCGATGTTTTCTTTGTTATTTAGAGGAGAGCAGGGTATTAACTGGGAGGGCTGTAGCCCGTCTAGCCCAGGCCAGATATCCAGCCCAGATATAAATTTTTTTCAAGTTGAAAATGGCTAGCCCAGCTATACTTCTTTTGAGGAATACCCAGGCAAGGTCAACTTGTTATTCTCCGCCCCGCTGGGCTGCAAATCTTTCCTAGGAGGGATGCATTAGGCTTAACAGGAAAATGGGCTTTAATAAATATTAAATGGGATGTAATTATAAAAACTGGGCAGTAACTATAAAAAATGCACCAAACACGTAATTAGTTTACAAATATTATTTTTGGATTTTGAAAATTTTAATTTCATTAATTGTTGTGCGCACAATGTTTCGTTGAATTTTTATGTAATACAAATTTATATTGAAATTTTATTTAATCTGAATAGAAATTTTGGGATTAAAATATTTCGGATCCCATCAAAATGTGGGAATTTTTTTAATTCTGTTTTGAACGGTTGGTTGAAATTATTAATCCTTCTCCTTGCTAGAAAATGGGTAGTACTTTTAACAAACTGTAAATAGGCTGTTGTAAATTCCATTAGAATTGAAAAATGGGTTGTACATTCTTACAAATCACAAATGGTGTATAAGTTCTCCGCCTCACACTTGTGGGCCTACTAAGTTGATGCGTCCACATAAAAAAGTAAGTTGACACGTATGCAAGGCTTTGTCAAATTATAGTCAACACACGGTTCTAGCAGCAGTGGCCGTTGGATGTCCATCCAACGGATGTCGTGCTTCTTCTTCAATCTCGGATATTCTAGCTTTAGCCATCCAAAAAATGATTCCTCCCCCTGACATCTAGGGCGCACCGTTTCGGAGGCTGGCCTGTGGGCCTACTAAGTTGACGCATACCAAGGGCTTTGTCAACTTAGTCATTATAAACGATTATAGCTGTAGTGACAGTATGATGTCCATCCAACGACCATCATGCTTCTTCAACCTCTGGTCTTCTTGCTCCAGCCGCCCAAAGCAGCACCGGTCGTGTCGCCTTCTCCTGCCTCCCGTGGCCGGCTCTGCTGCCGCAGAGGCCTCACCTGTAACGCCCCGAGACCGTTGCGCCAGGTGTCTTCCAGTTATTCGTTGTTGTTGCCTTGTCATTTTCTTGCATGTTGCATCTTGCCATGTCACCGTGTGCATTGCATCATCATGTTTTCAAAACTTGCATCCGTCCAGGTCACCCCGTCCTCTCTGTTGTCCGTTCTGAGCCCAGACACACTTGCACGCGCCACGGCATGTCCGAAATAGTATTTTATAAGTGGCCGGAAAATGTTCTCGGAATTGGATGGAAGTTGGTGTGCGGTGTTGTTATGTTGTTAGTAGGTCGCCTGCCAAGTTTTATCGCATTCGGAGCTCGTTTGATAGCCCAACCGTTAAACTATAGCGGCAATAGTAGCCGGTCTATCGTCAGACATTTTCGGTCTCCGAAAAAATCGTCGGGTCTCTCTCTCTCTTCTCTTCTCTTCTCTTCTCTCAGCCCAACCCGCTCTCCACAGCCCACTTCCACTCACCTGCAGCCCACCTAGTTTTCCCCTTTGTCCGGAGCCGCACGATCACGATCCGAGGGTCCAAAACCCCACAAATCCCCCCTAACCCTAAACCTGCCCTATATAACACCCTCCCTTACATTTTTGGTCTTCTCCTTCCTCCCCCTCGAAATCCACGCCCCCAATCATTTTCCAGCCGCCTCCCACCTCCTCTCCTCTAATTCCGGCACTAGCCAACCCTTCCACTGCCACTTGGCGCCGCCCAACTGGCCAGCCGCCGCGGGCCAGGAGCTCTCCACCTCTCCCGTAGCGCCACGTCGTCGCCCCGTAGCCCCCTCTCCACCGCGCCGGCCCTGCAGGCCCATCGCGAGCCCGTCTGGGCTCGAAGCGCCGCTACTGCTCCTCCCGCAGTGCCTGATCCAGTCTGAGTTGAGGCAACTGCATCCGCCCCCGAGCGTCGCTAGGCGTCTGCGCCGCCCCCGTCAGCTCGCCGTAAGGCCACCAGAGTCCTTATCGTCGGCAAGCCTCGTCGGAGGACCTGCCAGGGCGCTCCCTGCCTTCCCTTTCCCTCTCCTTCTCCTCTCTCTCCCAGACCTCACATCGCTGTCCCTTTCCCTGCAGAGCCGCCATGGCCATGGAAGCCGTGCTATCACCGTCGAGCCTGCTATCGGTCCCCTTGCCCGCACTGTCCGCTGCCGGGCCCGGATGGACCGGATCCATCCCGTGCTACCTCGCCATTCCCGACCTTCCAACGCCTCGCCGGTTGTTTCTGCTGCGCCGCCGTGCTCCTGGTTCGAGCAGGCGGACATCCGGTCCGCACCCTCTGCTCGGTCTATACGGATGGGCCGGCACCTCCAAGACCCAGCTGCGCGCCCTGGCAGCCTTCGTCCTCCACCGAATGGGCCTTGGCCCATGGTGAGAACACCCCCAGCGCCCCACCTTTTTTCCTGTTCTTGGGCGAGCAGATTCGGCCCAGAGTCTATTTTTTTAGGCTCTCTGATTTGTCTAATTTTCCAGAGAATGTTGTTTTGCAAAAAAGCCCCTGTTCTTCTTGCATTTAATCACTCCACAACAGTGCGTCTGAATTAAACAAACTTAATAAGTAAAGTTCCTAGAATTTTGTGTAGTTTAATAATTTGCCACTTTCGTGCATGTTTAAAATGTTGTTTGATTAAATTTGCTCTAATGCCATGTTAAAATGATTTTTTTCATAACTATATAACGGTAGCTCCATTTTAAATAAACTTTATATGTAAATGGGGTAGAAAAATGCCTAGTTTATCATGGTCTCTTTACTTTGCATGTTTAAAAACTCTAAAATTGTGCTTAGGGCAGAACAGTACCAAATTTATAATATGCACATGAGGACTTTCCGGACTTGTTGTTTTGTTGTTCCGGCCTCATTTAAATTTGCCTAGATAGATGGTTTTATTATGCCTCACCTCTTGCCATGTTAATCAACATTTAATATTGTTGGGTACATAAACGAGATCGAACTAAATAATCAAATGTGGTGTTCAGTCAATATGCAACTCGTTGCATATTGAACTCCACTTAACTTGTAGCTTTGTTTGTGCACTTTGCCATGTCATGCATAATTAAACCGGACATGCATCATACTTGGTTGTGCATCATGCCATGCTTATGTTATGGTTGTTTACTATGTTTTGTGCTTCTTTCCAGTGTCGCTTCTTCGGGTTGGTTCCGATAATGTCGCGTTTGTGAGGATTCGTTCGACTCCGTCCGTTTGTCTTCTTCATGGACTCGTTCTTCTTCCTTGCGGGATCTCAGGCAAGATGATCATACCCTCGAAATCACTTCTATCTTTGCTTGCTAGTTGCTCGCTCTATTGCTATGCTGCGATACCTACCACTTGCTATATCGTGCCTCCCATATTGCCATGTCAAGCCTCTAACACACCTTTCCTAGCAAACTGTTGTTTGGCTATGTTACCGCTTTTGCTCAGCCCCTCTTATAGCGTTGTTAGTTGCAGGTGAAGATGAAGTTTGTTCCATGTTGGGACATGGATATGTTCGGATATCACAGTATCTCTTATTTTATTTAATGCATCTATATACTTGGTAAGGGTGGAAGGCTCGGCCTTATGCCTGGTGTTTTGTTCCACTCTTGTCGTCCTAGTTTCCGTCATACCGGTGTTATGTTCCTTGATTTTGTGTTCCTTACACAGTCGGGTGTTATGGGAACCCCTTGACAGTTCGCTTTGAATAAAACTCCTCCAGCAAGGCGCAACCTTGGTTTTACTTTTGCACTAACAACCTATCACCTTCCCTTGGGTTCTGCAGACTCAAGGGTCATCTTTATTTTAACCCCCCCCCCCCGGGCCAGTGCTTCTCTAAGTGTTGGTCCAAACTAGAGTCCTTTGCAGCGCCACCTCGGGGCAACTTGAGGGCTGGTTTTAGTTGTACGGAGTGATCATCCGGTGTTGCCCTGAGAACGAGATATGTGCAGCTCCTATCAGGATGTCGGCGCATCGGGCGGCTTTGTTGGTCTTGTTTTACCATTGTCGAAATGTCTTGTAACCGGGATTCCTAGACTGATCGGGTCTCCCTCGGAGAAGGAATATCCTTCATTGACCGTGACAGCTTGTGATGGGCTAAGTTGGGACACCCTTGCAGGGTTTTGAACTTTCGAAAGCCGTGCCCGCGGTTATGGGCAGCTAGGAATTTGTTAATGTCCGGTTGTAGAGAACTTGAAACTAAACTTAATTAAATTGAATCAACCGCGTGTGTAGCCATGATGGTCTCTTCTCGGCGGAGTCCGGGAAGTGGACACGGTTCTTGTGTTATGCTTGAACGTAAGTAGTTCAGGATCACTTCTTGATCACTTCTAGCGTCTCGACCGTTGCATTGCTTCTCTTCTCACTCTTATTTGCGTAAGTTAGCCACCTTATATGCTTAGTGCTTGTTGCAACTCCACCTCACTACCCTTTCCTACCCATAAGCTTAAATAGTCTTCATCTCATGGGTGTGAGATTGCTGAGTCGTCATGGCTCACAGATACTTCCAAACAGTTGCAGGTGCCGATGATACCAGTGCAGGTGACGCAACCCAGCTCCAGTGGGAGCTCGATGAAGATCTTGTTCGTTATGTTGTTATGTTTCTTGTTGATCAGTAGTGGAGCCCAGTTGGGACGATCGGGATCTAGCACTAGGGGTTGTCTTCTTTTATTTTGGTTTCGTAGTTGGACCTTTGATTGTATTCTGGATGATGTATGTTTAACTTGTATTTGTGTGAAGTGGCGATTGTAAGCCAACTCTTTATCCCTTTCTTATTCAGTACATGGGATGTGTAAAGATTACCCCTCTTGTGATAGACCTACCATGCGGCTATGCCTCTAAGTCGTGCCCCGACACGTGGGAGATATAGCCGCATTATGGGTGTGACATCACCGCCACCTACTACTCCCACCGCTGGCCAAGCCATCCCTTTACTCACCCACACCCCTTGTTATTCTGCGGCGACGGCAGCCTCACACCGCAGCCGAAGCAGTGAACCCTTGTACTCCTCTCCGTGTGGGCATCCACTTTCCCATCTTCCTCGGCTCCGCGTCGTCCCCTTCCTAGGCCTCGCCGTCGTCCACTGCCCTGGTGCTCTCGGCGCAGCATGGTCAACGTGGTCAACGAACAACATCCATCAGAAGTGGACTGTACGTGGAGAGGCTGACAGCTGGGTCCACAACCGCACACAAGGAAATGCCTCCTTATTACGCGCAAAATAATGATTCCTCCACCTGACATCTGGGACCCACCGGAAGGGCCTCTGTATTTCGCGAAAAAAATGTTCCCCCCACTGATAGGTCGGACCCACCAGCTATATCTCCGCACGCAAGGAAGTGCCTCCTTATTATGCACAAAAAATGAATACTCCCCCTGCTAGCTGGGACCTAGCATCGTGGGAGGCTGACTTGTGGGCCTACTAAGTTGACAGGGATGAAGAGCTTTGTCAACTTAGTAAATATGAACGATTCTAGCTCTAGTGACCGTACGATGTCTATCCAACGGCCGTAGTGCTTCTTCAACCTCTGGTCTTCTTACTCCAGCTGCCCAAACAAGCGTCGGGTGTGCCGCCTGCTCCTGCCTCCCGTGTCTGGATGTGCTGCCCCGCTGGCCATCCCATCCCTCTATACTCACCCACACCTCTTGTTATTCTCCGGTAACGGCAGCCTCACACCGCAGCCGAAGCAGTCAACCCATGTACTCCCCTCCGCGTGGGCATCCACTGCCGCGTCTTCCCCGGTTCTGCGTCGTCCCCTTCCTAGGCCTCGCCGTCGTCCACCGCCTTGGTGCTCTCGGCGCGATGTGATCAATGTGGTCAACGACCGACTTCCATCAGAAGTGTACTATACGTGAAGAGGCTGACAACTGGGTCCACGGCCGCAGCAAGGAAGTGCCTCCTTATTACGCAGAAAATAATGATTCCTCCACCTAACAGCAGGGACCTACCGGACGGGTCAATGTATTTCATGAAAAAAATGTTTCCCCTGACTGCTGGGACCCAGTAGCTACATCTTCGCACGCAACGAAGTGCTTCCATATTACGGGCAAAAAAATGATTCGCCCCTTGACTGCTGGGACCCAGAGCTACATCTTCGCACGCAAGGAAGTGCCTGACAGTCGGTACCCACCTAGTCGAAGCATACGTAGTGTTGTCATTTTGGTCGCTAACATGTACGTACATACTAGTCGATGTAGAGGCGCGCACGTGTCGTAGTAGAGGCGTGCACGTGTCGTAGTAGAGACGCGCACGTAGCATGTACACGTACGTACTTCGGCCAGGCCGCAAGAAAGAAAATACGGCCACATACGTACATACGGGCGGGGTCTCGAACGCCTACTCACGCATACGTACCGCCAGGGCTCGTGTACATGGCTGGGTCGGAACGGAGAAGCTGCACCGTCATCGTGTTCATGGGGAGGTAACCGGCTGGGTCAGAACGGAATGCGTCATCGTGTTCATCGGAAGCCAACCGGCTTGGACGGAATAGGTGATGGAAACGAGGTGTCACAGCCCTAGCTTTGGCCTTGCTTGTCTTTGCATCATCATCTTGCATCATGTTTAAATTCTAAAAACTTGAAATGGGGATGTTCAAACCCTAGCACCACATGGATTTCAGATAGGCTCAACTAAAGTCATTTTCAATGAACCCAAAATGCCCTTTGAAAATGTTCATGATTTCTCATAAGGGTGAAAACCTCTGCCAGAAATGATGAACATATTTCTAGGTCATTCCTGGATATTTGAATTAATTCATATTGCATTTGACTTTGGGCATTTAAATACTATAAATAATTTAAATGCTTAGATAATGCTGAAATTAAATGTGGGCCACTAGAATAATCTAGAGAGTGTCCACAAATTATTCCAGCATTTTACAAAATGCTTTAGAATTTTTACTAAAGCCAAAACAACAGCAAACAAATAGAAAAACAAAAAAAGGCCTACCTGGACTTACCTGGCCGGTCCAGTGGACAGCCAGCCCATGAGGCCCACGCGCCAGTCACCCCTAACCTCCTGCCAGTAGGCAGGAGGGCGTGTGGCCACCGCGCGCATGCACGCGCTCGGCCAGCTCCTGGTTGCCGCTGTTGCTGGGGACGGCTCCGAGCGCCACGACACCCCCTGGAGACCCCTCGCACCTCTCCCTCACTCTCTGCTCTCTCCCTCACCCCTAGCTCCTCCCCGAGCTCCATCCGAGAGCAACCGCCGGCCACCGTCTCGCGTACGCGCAGCCACAGCCGTCCCCTCGCCCTCCGGTCGTGCCCCCGAGCTCTGAATCCTCGCACCGTTTCTCCAAGACGAAGGAACCAAGCCCGGACGGCCTGCATCGCCCTTGCCATCTCTTCTTCCTCCTCTGCCGCCGGAGATTGCCACCGACCTCCCGTCCTCACCAACCCCTCCCCAAGCACGCCGAGGCCTTCGTTCAACTCGTTGTGAGCTGCTACGTCTATCCCCCTCCTCCCTGAGCTCGTTCCCGTCCTCTAGCCGCATCTTCCACCGAAGCCGTCAGCTCCTCGCCGCCGGCGATGACGCAGATGCGGCCATGGGCACTACAGCCCGTGTCCGAGCACACCAGTGTGCTCAGCGCGTCTCGGCGAACCCGTAGCCACCAGTACCTCCCCCTCCCACGCTCTCTAGCCCCGAATCCATCGTCACCCGAGCTCCGGCCGCCGCCGCGAGCTCCGTTCCGGCGAGCTCCGGTGCCCCCACGGCCACCCACCTACTTCCCTAGATGCGGGCGAGTCCGGGCTACGACCCGATTCCCTTAGCCACCGCCACCGTCGCCTTTAGCGCAAGTCTGGCTCGTTGCCGCCGTGGGTTTGGTCGCCGCCGGCCAACTCCGGCGACAGCCGATGTGGCGGGGTCATTAGTGCTAATCCCCGCCAGCTGGACCTCACCTAGTCACTGACAGCGGGCCCCGTAGTGGGTCAAAGCCCAGTTAGCGTCGTGTTTGACCCGAGGTTGACCTCTGTTTGACCTTTGAGTCACTGACATGCGGGTCACGCCCGGCTAACCCAGTGAGTTAGAGCTAAACTTAATTAAGTTAGTTTAGTTAGTCACTGACCAGTGGGCCCAGAGTTGTTTAGTTAGTCTAGTTAACCCAAATAGTTAACTGTGAGACTGACTAGTGGGGCCCAGCCATCAGGTTTGACCTGACAGCCCTGTTGACCTGCTGACGCCAGCATGACGCAATGCTGACGCATTTAATCATTTTCTGGATTTAAAATAATTCAGAAATTCTAGAAAATGCCCAAAACTTCTAAAAATCATTGAAATTCAACCATAACTCCAAATGAAATAATTTATATATGAAAAATTATCAGAAAAATCCAATCTATCCATTTATGCTACTTTCATGCATGTTCAACCAACTTATACCCACTGTATAAGTGAAAACATGATAATGGCATTTTAAATGCTAAATATGGAGTTTGCATATGAACCCTTGGTCCATATGGACTTCATTTAAATTGTTGCTAGAAGCATTAGTGCAAAACACATTCATATTTCCATGTCATAGCATGCATCATATTGTTGCATATCGTCATGTGTTGATTGAGTTCTTCCTCAGTTTCCGGTGTTTGTCCCCTCTCGGTAGACGTTGTACCGACGCTGTGATCGTTGCCACTGATGAAGACCCAATGATATCTTCAGAAGTACCAGGCAAGCACAACCCCCTTGTTCATTCCGATACAATCCCACTCTCTCGCTCCTGCTCTCTTTTACTGCATTAGGACAACCTCGATTCATCTGTTACTTGTTGCGGTAGTTGAACCCCTTATCCTCTGCATGACCTGTCATTGCCACAGTAAATAGATGAAACCAACTAGCATGAGTAGGAGTTGTTTGAGCCCTGATGTGCCTACTCATTCATGCTTGTTTGTCATGCCTGCTATTGCAAGAGTTGTGTCAGGTCTGAATCATCGGGAATGAATCGGAGGTGTGTGAACATGTCCTACTGTGTGTGAGCTAAGTGTGTGAACACGTTTTGGTAAAGGTAGCGGTGAGAGGCCATGTAGGAGTACATGGTGGGTTGTCTCATTGAAACCATCCTCAGGAACTGAGTTCTGTGTCTGTGATCCATGAACAGCTACTACCACTCATTGGGATCCTTAATTGACCCTCTCGGCTTCTTAATCACCCTAGTACTCTGTCCAGGAGTTGCAACTAGTTTCTGGTGTTTGTAGGTTATGTGTTGGCGGCCGTGCGTAGCACTGACCCTAGGGGTGGGCTATGTTGCGGTAGATACACCGTGGCACGGTGTACCGGGAGCCCGTTTGGTGTCTCGGGAACCCTGTTCACATCGTTCGGGGCCGTATGTGGAAACCTCGGCCGGACTACCTGCGGATGGAACCTGGATAGGCGATAAACCTGGACTAGAGACTTAAGTGTTTAGGTAGGCCATGGCCGACACCCTTGCCAGGCTTCCGCTTGAAGGTTGCCGAGATACATGACGTGTATATGGTGGTAAGTGGTGGGAGCCTGTGTGAAGAAGTACGCCCCTGCAGGGTTATCATTATCTATTCGAATAGCCGGATTCCTCGGATATGGAAACTTGGACCCCTTGAATAAATCATAGACAAGTGAAAATGGATACTCTAAAACTCGCAAGATAAGTGTGACTGCTATGGATGGCCTTCTCGTAGGGAGACGGGAGCGGATCCATAGTGGTGTATTGAATGGTGAATATGTGGACTCGTGTGCGCCACCTCAAAAGAGTTGCTTGTAGTCGTAGTTCAGGTTAGCCACTGGGTCAAATCTGGCTTGCTGCAGTTAAACTCCACTACCCCTTTATTGATACTGATGCATATGTAGTTAGTTCTGATATAAGTCTTGCTGAGTACAATTGTACTCATGTTTGCTTAATTTATGTTTTGTAGAGAGACGCTAGTCTCGCTAGTAGTTCCATGTGGGCTTCGACGTTTAGCTTGCTACCTCAGCTACGATCTTGTGCCCTCGACAGGATCTGGTAGATAGTCAGGCTTCTTAGCCTCTTTCATTTGTAGATGTCTGTACTCAGACAAGTTAAGCTTCCGCATGTGCTTTGATTTTTATGCTATGATTGTTGGGTCATGAGACCCACGTTTGTAATATCTTGGCTCCTCGGAGCCTAATGAATAAATACTTGAGTCGTAGAGTTATGTTGTGATGCCATGTTGTATTTACACATATCGAGCATATTGTGTGTATGATTCAAATGCTTGGTATGTGTGGGATCCGACAATCTAGTTGTTTATCCTTGGTAGCCTCTCTTATGGGGAAATGTAGTCTTGTGCTTCCATGAGCCATAGTAGTCCGCTACAGCCCGGTTCACCGGAGTCCTGCTAGCCCAGCACTACTGCTCAGGACACTGGACTGGCCGGCATGTGTTTCACTTTGTTCCTGTGTCTGTCCCTTCGGGGAAATGTCACACGGTGACATCTGGAGTCCTGCCTAGCCTGCTACAGCCCAGGTTACCGGAGTCCTATTAGCCCAGTGCTACAGCCCGGATTCACACGCTGCTGACCGACATGCTCGATGTGATTCATGTATGCCTGTCCCCATAGGTTGGTGCATCTTTGGGTTCACGGCTAGCCATGTCGGCCCGGGTTCTCTGTCATATGGATGCTAGCAACACTATCATATATGTGAGCCAAAAGGCGCAAACGGTCCCGGGCCATGGTAAGGCGACACCCGTGGGAATACCGTGCGTGAGGCTGCAAAGTGATATGAGGTGTTACCGGCTAGATCGATGTGACTTGGAATCGGGGTCCTGACAGCGTTGGTATCAGAGCCTGACTGCCTGTAGGATTACCAAGCCAAACTGGTCGAACTCGAGTCAAGAAATGCTTTAGTTATGTAAGGGAATTGATTGTGGAAGGGAACGTAAGGCTCTTTTTACTCCTTTACCATATGCCCTTCTGATCTGAGTCAACCTCTACTTTTCTACGGGGATTAAGAACTAGGCCTTCTCATCTATCTATCAGGATGACGTGTTACTAATCCATAGACTTATAGAGTTGATAATTTCAAGCCTCAGTTCCGTTCCTACTACTTCTGTATGTTGACAGTTGATCTCGAAACCCTGATATTGTGTTGTTGAGTGGTTATGCCACCATTTTGCAGGATGTCTCAAATATTTTTGAGCATTTACAGCCGTTATGCTGTCCGAGTCATCCCAGGTTTCTAAATAGTCTGATGCATTTGCAAATCGCTTCTTTCCGTTCCCGATGTTCCTTTGGGCCAGTTCAACCACACTAATCTGTGAGTTGAGGTACTCTATTGCCTCGACATATATGTTGGAGCTATTACTATGACCCTAGGTGTTTTAGGGAGTCACCCAGTGATCTAGCCATGTTTTGTATCCCCAGTGTGTGATTCTGGCCATTATTCTCAAAAGCATCCCGTGATGCCATGTAGTGGTAGGTATTCTATTCATGGGTTCTTGAACCCGAGATTCACCCTACTTACCTCATGTTGATAGTGTTTGATAGTTCCTTTAGGATATTAGTAACCTTTGCGATAGTCCTCGAGGTCCGTGGTACAATGTTCTTCCAATACCATGAACCAATATGGCAGGAGTTCTCTTGAACCAAAATATCAGAATCAGAGTACTCTTGAGGAGTTCTCCATTCTATATTGTGACTCTGCCAGTTCAACATTTCTGCATGGGTTATCCGGAAGAAATAACATGGTAATCCATGCATCCATAACTCAGAAAATTATGTGTTCCTTTGAGTTGTTCCCCTTCCGTTATATTCCGACCTTTATCTATCAATTGATAGTCAAGAGTATGTGAGCATTCGTTCATCGGTGCCTATTATTCTTGTGGTCCGTCGAGCCGTTCTATTTCAGAATGACTAGGAGAAACAAACTCCAGTACCTCATCCATTTCTAGGATTGGGTCAAAGCAGTTGTATTTTGCAGATCAAATGCAATCAAGCTATTGGTCTGTTCTACCCTGAAGTACTATCCACTTTATGTCAAGAATGTCATGAGAATTGCACCTTCCCTTATGAATTCTTGACGTAGTGATACTTCTCGCCATCATTATTCATTCCTCGGTGTCGTGCTGTCACAATCGGAATACCGACAACTGAATCGTGATGTGTGAAATCAATACTCCTAGCAACCCTTTGCCTGGTAGTTAATGGACATTAATATCATTCTTAGTGTGCTGATTATTGAATCATCACCCTAAGGTTGATCGTGCTACCTAGTCCTGATTTCCTGGTGCACTCTTCGATCAACGGGTTAGGATTTTGCCAAACCATTGCTCTTTTGATCATATCGTCTTGCCCGGAAAAGCAAGATTGTTCTCGAGCTTAGTAACATATCGGTGGTTCGTGATTTTCTAAAGATCTTCTCAAAAGTATTACCTAGGTGTCACCTGACCGCTATGTTGAGTTCGTGATCAAGTTGGTTTTCTTATAATCACCCCTTCTCCAAGAATCTGTGTTGGATATCCCTGAGCTAGTTGGTTGAGCTAAACAACAACTTGGGGAGTTGGAAGATGGAAGCTTGTCTGACTTAGTTCACGTTAAGGGATATCCTGGTGTGTGTGTGTGTTGAAGATAGATGATATCTTCATCGACTGATCCCCGTGATCAGTTGTTGAACCTATTGTCTTGTCCAAACCCTGATTTGAGTATGGGCTATCATCAAATCAAGTTAAAACCAACGATATTCGTAATGTTGTCTTACTCGTGGTTGATTCCTCGAGCATACACCATTACATCTTTTGGTCTGACCAATGCTATCACCATGTTCACATGATGGTGGAAGTCCAGTGATATGGAAATTCCGATGAGTTGTTGTTGAGCCCATCAGCAACATTTTGTCTCCCCCATGATTCATGTTGAACATCAACCTAGTGTTGGAAACTTTATAAGCAATGCCTTCGTATTCCGTTCATGAATCTTATGCTTGGATGGAAGAAGTGACTTCCTCGAATTCATGTGCATTTGGTGCAAGTTACCGCCGTGAGTTCGAGAAAGATTGTTTTAGTTTTTCCCTAGTACCATTCCAAGTCAGTTATGCATGTGTGAATGTATTCTATGGTTTGGTAGATTAATTACCTCCACTCCATATGTATTCCCTAGCATGCCAAGCCACTGATTGAATTGTTCAAGGCAAAGAAGTCTATGCTTGGGATCTAATCCATGGACTTGTGTAAAGACTTCGAATTCCTTGATGATGGTTCCCCACCTGAACTCGATAGTGTTTTACTATAAGACTACTACGTGGTCATGCTCGTCTTGGATAGCGTGTTCACAAGTTTGTAGCAGAACCGGCTCATGTTTTGGGAGCTTGCTATCGCAGTTCATTCCCCGAGAATCTCGCAACGTCATCTCGTCAAGTTGTGTTGCAAACTCTCATTTTCTTTCTAGACTGGATGGGTCTGGAATATCCTAACACCAACCAGATCTTAATCTCAAGCAGATATGGTGGTTGGAACGTACTCCAAGAACTATAATGTTGGTCTCTCTGTAACCAGTAACATGGATGTCGTGGCCAACACACCTAACCGGAAGGCCTATTATTGTAGTGTCTTGGTTGGAGAAGTTGGTCACCTCCCCATAAGGATCTCGCAGGATCTGCCTCCGTAGTTATTCCTTATGGATTCTTGAGCTTCCGAAGTTCGACCTTTTACTTGATGTTCTAGATATCAAACCATATCTATGAATGGATTACGCTAGAACATCAAGGAGAACATTAGAAGCGCAGTGCTAAATGTCTCTCGGTCGATCGTCCAGATTCTGTTCCCTTAGCCTCCCTAAGGAAAGATCTGAGAAGGTGTTATCTTCCTTTGTATCCGCATCATCCATCACTAGTCATCATGGTAGTATGTCGTGTTGCCAGGATCCTTGCCACAGATGTTGGTAGAGCCTTGATGAATATGGAAATGCTCAAGTTCTTAAGAGCACGCGCAAGCAAATCATCCCTTGCGTTGTCTTCAACAAGGTAGTCCACATCATTCATCCTAGTCCGATTATGCCATTTCTTCGAGCTATTTCAAACGATCAATTGTAAATTGCCTTAAGCTGGTATGAAGAGTTTCAATGATCTCTGAATCAAAAGTAATTCTTTTTGCCACTTAAGGGAATATTTCTGCGAGTCACCTTCCTTAAGATGTCTCATTATGGTATCATGGCAATTATCTCCTCGCTACTTTGAAACCATGCACCATCCTACTTAAGCGTGGAATTGTTGCCTACCAAATTTGAACCTTTATCATCCGCTTCTTTCCATCACCCTGATGTGTGCATTGTGTCCCGGCTTGAGAGATGTTCTATCGTCTCATTCCATAAGTTGATCGTGTATCACTTGATCTTTGTGAAGATCGAATTCTGTCGAGTTTCCTCTCGTTTGTCATCATAGTTGCAAGAAGATTTCAAAGCAAAGATGTCAAGATCAATTTGAAGCAATGATTCAACATCTTCGAGAAGGGAAGTTGGATCATGAAGATCGTGTTAGCCTTGTGACCCCTCTATCTTCTTACCTCACGTCTTGAATCTCGAGACGAGATTCTTGTTTAGTGGGGGTGAGTTGTCACAGCCCTAGCTTTGGCCTTGCTTGTCTTTGCATCATCATCTTGCATCATGTTTAAATTCTCAGAAACTTGAAATGGGGATGATCAAACCCTAGCACCACATGGATTTCAAATAGGCTCAACTAAAGTCATTTTCAATGAACCAAAAAATGCCCTTTGAAAATGTTCATGATTTCTGATAAGGGTGAAAACCTCTGCTAGAAATGATGAACATATTTCTAGGTCATTCCTGGATTTTTGAATTAATTCATATTGTATTTGACTTTGGGCATTTAAATACTATAAATAATTTAAATGCTCAGATAATGCTGAAATTAAATGTGGGCCACTAGAATAATCTAGAGAGTGTCCACAAATTATTCCAGCATTTTACAAAATGCTATAGTATTTTTACTAAAGCCAAAATAGCAGCAAACAAATAGAAAAACAAAAAAAGGCCTACCTGGACTTACCTGGCCGGCCTAGTGGACAGCCAGCCCACGAGGCCCACGCGCCAGTCACCCCTAACCTCCTGCCAGTAGGCAGGAGGGCGTGTGGCCGCGGCGCGTGCGCACGTGCTCGGCCAGCTCCTGATTGCCGCTGTTGCTGGGGACGGCTCCGAACGCCACGACACCCCCGGGAGACCCCTCGCTCCTCTCCCTCACTCTCTGCTCTCTCCCTCACCCCCTAGCTCCTCCCCGAGCTCTATCCGAGAGCAACCGCCAGCCACCGTCTCGCGTACGTGCAGCCACAGCCGTCCCCTCGCCCTCCGGTCGTGCCCCCGAGCTCTGAATCCTCGCGCCGTTTCTCCAAGACGAAGGAACCAAGCCCGGATGGCCTGCATCGCCGTTGCCATCATCTTCTTCCTCCTCTGCCGTCGGAGATCGCCACCGACCTCCCGTCGTCACCAACCCCTCCCCGAGCACGCCGAGGCCTTCGTTCAACTCGCTGTGAGCTGCTGCGTCTATCCCCCTCCTCCCTGAGCTTGTTCCCGTCCTCTAGCCGCATCTTCCACTAAAGCCGTCAGCTCCTCGCCGCCGGTGATGATGCAGACGCGGCCATGGGCACTGCAGCCCGTGTCCGAGCACACCAGTGTGCTCAGCGCGTCTCCGTGAACCCGTAGCCACCAGTACCTCCCCCTCCCAGACTCTCTAGCCCCGAATCCATCATCACCCGAGCTCCGGCCGCCACCGCGAGCTCCGTTCCGGCGAGCTCCGGCGCCCCCATGGCCACCCACCTACCTCCCTAGATGCGGGCGAATCCGGGCTACGCCCCGATGCCCTTAGCCACCGCCCCCATCACCTTTAGCGCAAGTCCCGCGCGTTGCCGCCGCGGGTTTGGTCACCGCTGGCCAACTCCGGCAACAACCGACGTGGCGGGGTCATTAGTGCTAAACCTCGCCAGCTGGACCTCACCTAGTCACTGACAGCGGGCCCCGCAGTTGGTCAAAGCCCAGTTAGCGTCGGGTTTGACCTGAGGTTGACCTCTATTTGACCTTTGAGTCACTGACATGCGGGCCTCGCCCGGCTAACCTAGGTAGTTAGAGCTAAACTTAATTAAGTTAGTTTAGTTAGTCACTGACCAGTGGGCCCAGTGTTGTTTAATTAGTCTAGTTAACCCAAATAGTTAACTGTGAGACTGACTAGTGGGGCCCAGCTATCAGGTTTGACCTGGATAGCCCTGTTGACCTGCTGACGCCAGCATGACGCGATGCTGACGCAGTTAATCATTTTCTAGATTTAAGATAATTCGAAAATTCCAGAAAATGCCCAAAACTTCTAAAAATCATTGAAATTCAACCGTAACTCCAAATGAAATAATTTATATATGAAAAATTATCAGAAAAATCCAATCTATCCATTTATGCTACTTTCATGCATGTTCAACCAACTTATACCCACTGTATAAGTGAAAACATGATAATGGCATTTTAAATGCTAAATATGGAGTTTGCATATGAACCCTTGGTCCATATGGACTTCATTTAAATTGTTGCTAGATGCATTAGTGCAAAACACATTCATATTGCCATGTCATAGCATGCATCATATTGTTGCAAATCGTCATGTGTTGATTGAATTCTTTCTCAGTTGCCGGTGTTTGTCCCCTCTCGGTAGACGTTGTACCGACGTTGTGATCGTTGACACCGATGAAGACCCAATGATATCTTCAGAAGTGCCAGGCAAGCACAACCCCCTTGTTCATTCCGATACAATCCCACTCTCTCGCTCCTGCTCTCTTTTACTGCATTAGGACAACCACGATTCATCTGTTACTTGTTGCGGTAGTTGAACCCCTTATCCTCTGCATGACCTGTCATTGCCACAGTAAATAGATGAAACCCACTAGCATGAGTAGGAGTTGTTTGAGCCCTGATGTGCCTACTCATTCATGCTTGTTTGTCATGCCTGCTATTGCATAGAGTTGTGCCAGGTCTGATTCATCAGGAATGAATCGGAGGTGTGTGAACATGTCCTACTGTGTGTGAGCTAAGTGTGTGAACACGTTTTGGTAAAGGTGGCGGTGAGAGGGCATGTAGGAGTACATGGTGGGTTGTCTCATTGAAACCGTCCTCAGGAAATGAGTTCTGTGTCTATGATCCATGAACAGCTACTACCACTCATTGGGATCCTTAATTGACCCTCTCGGCTTCTTAATCACCCTAGTACTCTGTCCAGGAGTTGCAACTAGTTTCTGGTGTTTGTAGGTTATGTGTTGGCGGCCGTGCGTAGCACTGACCCTAGGGGTGGGCTATGTTGCGGTAGATACACCGTGGCACGGTGTACCGGGCGCCCGTTTGGTGTCTCGGGAACCCTGTTCACATCGTTCGGGGCCGTATGTGGAAACCTCGGCCGGACTCCCTGCGGATGGAACCTGGATAGGCGATACACCTGGACTAGAGACTTAAGTGTTTAGGTAGGCCGTGGCCGACACCCTCGCCAGGCTTCCGCTTGAAGGTTGCCGAGATACATGACGTCTATATGGTGGTAAGTGGTGGGAGCGTGTGTGAAGAAGTACACCCCTGCAGGGTTATCATTATCTATTCGAATAGCCGGATTCCTCGGATATGGAAAATTGGACCCCTTGCATAGTTCATAGACAAGTGAAAG
The DNA here is from genome assembly GCF_003073215.2 of Triticum urartu. NCBI lineage: Eukaryota > Viridiplantae > Streptophyta > Magnoliopsida > Poales > Poaceae > Triticum > Triticum urartu. The sequence continues at coordinate 235,370,532 of NC_053024.1, forward strand.
TGGATACTCTAAAACTCGCTAGATAAGTGTGAGTGCTATGGATGGCCTTCTCGTAGGGAGACGGGAGCGGATCCATAGTGGTGTATTGAATGGTGAATATGTGGACTCGTGTGCGCCACCTCAAAAGAATTACTTGTAGTCGTAGTTCAGGTTAGCCACTGGGTCAAAGCTGGCTTGCTGAAGTTAAACTCCACTACCCCTTTGTTGATACTGATGCATATGTAGTTAGTTCTGATGTAAGTCTTGCTGAGTACAATTGTACTCACGTTTGCTTAATTTATGTTTTGCAGAGAGACGTCAGTCTCGCTAGTAGTTCCGTGTGGGCTTCGACGTTTAGCTTGCTACCTCAGCTACGATCTTCTGCCCTCGACAGGATCTGGTAGATAGTCAGGCTTCTTAGCCTCTTTCATTTGTAGATGTCTGTAATCAGACATGTTAAGCTTCCGCATGTGCTTTGATTTGTATGCTATGATTGTTGGGTCATGAGACCCATGTTTGTAATATCTTGGCTCCTCAGAGCCTAATGAATAAATACTTGAGTCGTAGAGTTATGTTGTGATGCCATGCTGTATTTACACATATCGAGCATATTGTGTGTATGATTGAAATGCTTGGTATGTGTGGGATCCGACAATCTAGTTGTTTATCCTTGGCAGCCTCTCTTATGGGGAAATGTAGTCTTGTGCTTCCATGAGCCATAGTAGTCCGCTACAGCCCGGTTCACCGAAGTCCTGCTAGCCCAGCACTACTGCTCAGGACACTTGATTGGCCGGCATGTGTTTCACTTTGTTCCTGTATCTGTCCCTTCGGGAAAATTTCACGCGGTGACATCCGGAGTCCTCCCTAGCCTGCTACAGCCCGGGTTACCGGAGTCCTGTTAGCCCAGTGCTACAGCCCGGATTCACACGCTGCTCACCGACATGCTCGATGTGATTCATGTATGCCTGTCCCCATAGGTTGGTGCCGCTTTGGGTTCACGACCAGCCATGTCGGCCCGGGTTCTCTGTCATATGGATGCTAGCGACACTATCATATACGTGAGCCAAAAGGCGCAAACGGTCCCGGTCCATGGTAAGGCGACACCCGTGGGAATACCGTGCGTGAGGCTGCAAAGTGATATGAGGTGTTACCGGCTAGATCGATGTGACTTGGAATCGGGGTCCTGACACGAGGCCTGGCGTACGGCAGAACGGAGGAAACGGCCTTGTGTTTGAGCGGCCATGGTCGAAACGGGATCATGTTCATCGGGAAGGGTCTAGCGTACCACAAAACGTAGGAAACGGACCTCCTACAGTCGAAACGGGGTCCTGTTGATCGAGAGGGGTGGGTGTACCGCAAAATGGAGGAAACGGACTTGTGTTGGAGCGCTATGGTCGAAACGAGGGTCCTATTCATTGGGAGGGGTGTGGCGTACCGCAAAACGGGACTCCACGGGATAATGTTCATCTCCACCGTCGACTGCCTCCACGGGCTACTGTTCATCCACCGTCGACTGCCTCCACGGGCTCCTGTTCATCCACTGTCAACCTCCTCCAGCCTCCACCTGCGACTGTTCATCCACGGGCTCATGTTCATCCAGCCACCACCGCTCCTCCACCGGCTACTGTTCACCCAGCCCTCTCCACGGGGTCCTATTCAACCACCCCTCCACGGGCTACTGTTCATCGAGCCCTCCACCGACTACTGTTCAACCAGCCCTCCACCGGCTACTATTCAACCAGCCCTCCACGGTGTCCTGTTCATCCAGCCCTCCACGGGGTCATGTTCATCCACCGGCTCGATCGATCGGGTTAATGTTCATCCAGCGGCAACAACCTCTACTACCACAGGGTCCTGTTCATCCAACCCCCCACCGGGAACTGTTCATCCAAACCCCCAATGCTCACTGTTCATCAAGGGAAGGAGGCTGAAGTGTTCAATCGGCTTCAGTTAGTAGCAGTAGCAAAGAAATCACTCAGGTTCAGTTAACAGCAAGGGATCGATCGATCGCTCGGGTTCAGTAACGCGTAGCCTGCAGCGCAATCGCTCGGGTTCAGTTAGAGCGCAACGCCTCGCTCAGGTTCAGTTAGATCCCAACGCCTCGTACACACGCGCATAGGTACGAGATAAACGCGCATCGCTCGGACCCCGACCACCCACCGTAACTAGGAACTCCCTGATATTTTCCATGCAGCTGCGTCTCCGGCCCGCCTAGGACGAAAAGCCCATTTTCTGGCATGATCTTTTGTCATAGAAGTAGGACCCCACAACATCAATGATGATACCGGGTTTTGTCACAATTATCGTCATAGAAGTGTCATAAGTATGACAGAAAAAAAATCGTTCGGCCCAAAATGTCACTGATGTGTCTTTTTGTAGTGAATGATGCTCCATTTATCCTCTCTGTTTGGATTTAGAGTGGGTGCCAGAGTTTGAAGTTGATTAAATTCCTCATAGGCTTTAATAGAGAGAGGCAGGTGAAAGTTCTCAGTCGAATCATGCTCTCCATAAAATTCTAGCATAGATTGTTCATCATTCACCGCAAAGGAGTGTAGATGTGGAAAGGTGGTTTCTATGTTATGCTCATTCCAATTATGTTTCCAAAAAATCACAGTGTGTCTAGACCCAATGATGCACTTGCTTGTCTGCTTAAACCTATCTAGGAGGCAAATGTGAGATTTCCACCAGAAAGAGCCTTCATGTTTTCCTTTTGGTGTTTCTATATGATAATATGTCTCCCAGATCAGCTTAATCCAAGGTATATCTTCGTTGTTAAGGAACTTGAAGAGGTTTTTCATGAGGAGAGCCTTATTGTGTATAGCAATATCAAGAATACCAAGGCCCCCTTGTTTCTTTGGTAAACAAATCTTGGACCAAGCAATTAGAGTTGTCCCTCTATCCTCCATGCCAAATTTCCTCTAGAGAAAATTTCTTAAGTACTTGTTGATTTTCTCAATAACACCTATGGGAAGTGCCAAGGTACACATAAAGAAGATTGGTAGGGCTGCAAATACAGATTTGATAAGCAACAATCCTCCATCATAGGACAGCATGGTAGAACAACCAGAAAGCCTTCTCTCAATTCTTTGCATCGTTGGGCTGTAATCTTCAATTTTTTGTTTTGATGTGCCAAGTGGAAGTCCTAAATAGGTGAAGGGTAAGTGACCTTGCTGACATCCCATAATATTAAGCAGAGTGTTGATCTGAGAGTCGGGCACATTAATTGGCACCATGAAAGATTTCTCATAACTAACATTGAGCCCAATAAAAGCAGTATAATGAAAGATGATGTTTTTACATGAGCCACTTGTCTGGCATCAGCAGGTAGAAATAAGATTGTATCATATGTTGGGGAACGTAGTATTTCAAAAAAATCCTACGATCACGCAAGATCTATCTAGGAGATGCATAGCAACAAGATTGGAGAGTGTGTCTACGTACCCTCATAGATCGAAAGCGGAAGCGTTTATCAACGCGGTTGATGTAGTCGTACACCTTTACAATCTGTCCCGATCAAGTATCGAACATATGGCACCTACGCATTCAGCACACATTCAGCTCGATGACGTCCTCGCCTTCTTGATCCAGCAAGAGGGGTGAAGTAGTAGATGAGTTCGGACAGCACGACGGCATGGTGACGGTGTTGGTGAAGGACAATCTCCACAGGGCTTCACCTAAGCACTACGAAAACTATGGAGGATAAACAAGAGGGGACAGGGTTGCCGGCACACGGCTTGGTGTTTCTTGATGTGTCTTTGGTGCTAGCCATGTCCCTCTATTTATTTGTTGAGCCTTGGGGGTCAAAATTTCGAGTAAAAGCCTCCACAAAGTCGGTTTCACCCGAAAGGCAAGAGTCCTTCTCGGACTCCAGGGCCAGACGCCAGGGACCTTGGTGTCTGGCCCCTGGACTCCGCAAAACTTCCTTTTGCGCTTTCCAAAAACCTTGTGGGCTTTCTCCTTCGGCCCAAATAAAGTGTTCTCGTACCCAAATATTTTGGGAAACATCCGGAACCCCTTCCGGTGAACTTCGGAACCCTTCCGGAGACCAAACACTTTTATCCCATATATCAATCTTTACCTCCAGACCATTCCAGAGCTCCTCGTCATATCCGTTATCACATCCGGGATTCCGAACAACATTCGGTTACCAACATACATAACTCATATAGTACTATATTGTCAACATACGTTTAAGCGTGCGGACCCTACGGGTTCGAGAACTATGTAGACATGGCTGAGACACTTCTCCGGTCAATAACCTATAGCGGAACCTGGATGCCCATATTGTCTCCTACATATTCTACGAAGATCTTTAGCGATCGAACCTTATGACAACATACGTAATTCCCTTTGTCCATCGGTATGTTACTTGCCCGAGATTCGATCGTCGGTATCCTCATGCCTAGTTCAATCTCGTCACCGGCAAGTCTCTTTACTCATTCCGTAATGCATCATCATGTAACTAACTCATTAATCACATTGCTTGCCAGGCTTATGGTGATGTGCATTACCGAGAGCGCCCAGAGATACCTCTCCAATACTCGGAGTGACAAATCCTAATCTTGATCTATGCCAACCCAACAAACACCTTCGGAGACACCTATAGAGCATCTTTATAATCACCCAATTACGTTGTGACGTTTGATAGCACACAAGGTGTTCCTCCGGTATTCGGGAGTTGCATAATCTCATAGTCAGAGGAATATGTATATGTCATGAAGAAGCAATAGCAATAAAACTTAACGATCATTATGATAAGCTAACAGATGGGTCTTATCCATCACATCATTCTCTAATGATATGACCCCGTTCATCAAATGACAACACATGTCTATGGTCAGGAAACTCAACCATCTTTGATTAACGAGCTAGTCAAGTAGAGGCATACTAGGGACACTTTGTTTTGTCTATGTATTCACACATGTATCAAGTTTCCGGTTAATACAATTCTAGCATGAATAATAAACATTCATCATGATATAAGGAAATATAAAATAACAACTTTATTATTGCCTCTAGGGCATATTTCCTTCATTCTCCCACTTGCACTAGACTCAATAATCTAGTTCACATGGCCATGTGATTTAACACCAATAGTTCACATCACCATGTGATTTACACACAAAGGGTTTACTAGAGTCAGCAATCTAGTTCACTTCTCCATGTGATTAACACCCAAAAGAGTACTAAGGTGTGATCATGTTTTGCTTGTGAGAGAAGTTTAAGTCAACGGGTCTGCTACATTCGGAGTCGTATGTATTTTGCAAAATTTTCTATGTCTGCAATACTCTGTACGTAGCTACTCTAGCTAATTGATCCCACTTTCAATATGTATCCAGATTGAGACTCAGAGTCATCCAGATCGGTGTTAAAGCTTGCATCGACATAACTCTTTACGATGAACTCTTTATCACCTCCATAACTCTAAGGATAAATTTGACCACTGTCCTGTGATCCACTCCTGGATCACTATTGTACCCTCTTGCCAAACTCATGGTGAGGTACACAATAGGTCTGGTACACAGCATAGCATACTTTATAGAACCTATGACTGAGGCATAGGGAATGACTTTCATTATCTTTCTATTTTCTGTCGTGGTCGGGTTTTGAGTTTTACTCAACTTCACACCTTGCAACACAAGCAAGAAATCCTTCTTTGACTATTCCATTTTGAACTACTTCAGAATCTTATCAAGGTATGTACTCATTGAAAAATCTTATCAAGTGTCTTGATCTATCTCTATAGATCTTGATGCTCAATGTGTTAGCAGCTTCACCGAGGTCTTTCTTTGAAAAACTCCTTTCAAACACTCCTTTATGCTTTCCAGAAAATTCTACATCATTTCTGATCAACAATATGTCATTCACATATACTTATCAGAAAGGCTGTAGTGCTCCCACTCACTTTCTTGTAAATACGGGCTTCACCAAAACTCTATATAAAATCATATGCTTTGATCAACTCATCAAAGGGTATATTCCAACTCCGAGATGCTTGCACCAGTCCATAGATGGATCGCTGGAGCTTGCACACTTTGTTAGCATCTTTAGGATTGAGAAAACCTTATGGTTGCATCATATACAACTATTTTTTAATAAATCCATTAAGGAATGCAGTTTTGACATCCATTTGCTAGATTTCATAAAATGCGGCAATTGATAACATGATTCGGATAGACTTTAAGCATCGATACGAGTGAGAAAATCTCATCGTAGTCACACTTTGAACTTGTCGAAAACCTTTGCAACAATTCGAGCTTTGTAGATAGTAACACTACTATTAGCGTTCGTCTTCCTCTTGAAGATCCATTTATTCTCAATGGCTCACCGATCATTGAGCAAGTCAATCAAAGTCCATACTTTGTTCTCATATATGGATCCCATCTCAGATTTCATGGCCTCAAGCCATTTAGTGGAATCTAGGCTCATCATCGCTTCCTCATAGTTCGTAGGTTCGTCATGGTCTAGTAACATGACTTCCAGAACAGGATTACCGTACCACTCTGGTGCGGACTGTACTCTGGTTGACCTACGAGGTTCGGTAGTAACTTGATCTGAAATTTCATGATCATCATCATTAGCTTCCTCACTAATTGGTGTAGGAATCACTGGAACTGAATTATGTGATAAACTACTTTCCAATTGGGGAGAAGGTACAATTACCTCATCAAGTTCTACATTCCTCCCACTCACTTCTTTCGAGAGAAACTTCTTCTCTAGAAAGGATCCATTCTTAGCAATGAATATCTTGCCTTCGGATCTGTGATAGAAGGTGTACCCAACAGTTTCCTTTGGGTATCCTATGAAGTCGCATTTCTCTGATTTTGGTTCGAGCTTATCAGGTTGAAGCTTTTCACATAAGCATCACAGCCCCAAACTTTAAGAAACGACAGCTTAGGTTTCTTGCTAAACCACAGTTCATATGGTGTCATCTCAACGGATTTAGATGGTGCCCTATTTAACGTGAATGCAACTGTCTCTAATGCATAACCCCAAAATGATAGTGGTAAATCGGTGAGAGACATCATAGATCGCACCATATCCAATAAAGTATAGTTACGACGTTCGGACACATCATTATGCTGTGGTGTTCCAGGTGGCGTGAGCTGCGAAACTATTCTGCATTGTTTCAAACGAAGACCAAATTCATAACTCAAATATTCACCTCCACGATCAGATCGTAGAAACTTTATTTTCTTGTTATGATGATTTTCCACTTCACTCACTACTAAAAAAAGACACATCTGTGACATTTTGGGCCGAACGAATTTTTTTTCTATCATACTTATGACACTTCTATTACGATAATTGTGACAAAACCCGGTATCATCACAGATGTGGTGGGATCCTACTTCTATGACAGAAAATGGGCTTTTCATCCTAGGCGGGCCGGAGACGCAGCTGCATGACATTCTTTGGGCCGTCCATGACGGAAAAAACCGTGGTAGAAGCGAGGGCGAGGAAAATATCAGGGGGTTCCCAGTTACGGTGAGTGGTCGGGGGGCGAGCGATGCATGATTCTCTCGTACGTACGCGTGTGTGTGAGAGGCATTGCGCTCTAACTTAACCCAAGCGAGGCGTTGGGCTCTAACTGAACCCGAGCGATTGCACTGCAGGCTACGCATTACTGAACCTGAGCGATCGATCGATCCCTTGTTGTTAATTAAACCCGAGTGATTCCTTCGCTACTACTGCTAACTGAAGCCGATCGAACACTGCTGCCTCCTTTCCTTGATGAACAGTGAGTGTTGTTGAGGGGGTTTGGATGAACAGTTCCCGGTGGGGGTTGGATGAATAGGAACACGTGGTAGTAGGCCGTTGCTGCTGGATGAATAGTACCCAGATCGATCAAGCCGGTGGATGGACAGGACCTCGTGCAGGGCTGGATGAATAGGACCCTGTGGAGGGCTGGATAAACAATAGCCGGTGGAGGGCTGGATGAACAGTAGCCCGTGGAGGGGTGGTTGAACAGGACCCCCGTGGAGAGGGTTGGTTGAACGATAGCCGGTGGAGGAGCGCGCGGTGGAGGCTAGATGAATAGGAGCCCGTGGATGAGCACTCGCAGGTGGAGGCTGGAGGAGGTCGACGGTGGACGAATAGTAGCCTTTGGAGGCAGTCAACGGTGGAGATGAACAGTATCTCGTGGGGTCCCGTCTTGCGGTACGCCACACCCCTCCCGATGAACAGGACCTCCGTTTCGACCGTAGCGCTCTAACACAAGTCTGTTTCCTCCATTTTGCGGTGCGCCACAGCCCTCTCGATCAACAAGACCCCGTTTCGACCGTATAAGGTCCGTTTCCTCCGTTTTGCGGTATGCCAGACCCCTCCCGATGAACAGGATCCCGTTTCCACCGTGGCCCGTCGAACACAAGGTCGTTTCCTCTGATCTGCAGTACGCCAGGCCTCGTTTCCATCACGTGTTCCGTCCAAGCCGGTTGGCTCCCGATGAACAGCGTGCGTTCCGTTGCCTCCCGATGAACACGGCGCATTCCGTTGCCTCCCCATGAACACGACGACGACGCAGTTTATCCATTCCGACCCAGCCACAGCCATGTACACGAGCCCTGCTTGTACGTATGCACGAGTAGGCGTTCGAGACCTCCACCCGTATGTATGTATGTGGTCGTATTTACTTTCTTGCACCCTGGCCGATGTACGTACGTGTACATGCTACGTTCGGGCCTCTACTACCACACGTGCGCACCTCTACTACCACACGTGCCCTTCCTTGCACGGCCACGGTTCATCGCTGCAGCCTGCAGACAGACCGCTCGACCAGTATGTACATACACATTCGCGACCAGAATGACAACGCTACGTACGCTTTGACCGGGTGGGTCCCGACTGTCCGGCACTTCCTTGCGTGCGAAGATGTAGCTGGTGGGTCCCAGTAGTCAGGGGGGTGAATCATTTTTTTGCCCGTAATATGGACACACTTCCTTGCGTGCGAAGATGTAGCTGCTGGGTCCCAGCAATCAGGGGAAAATGCTATTTTTCGCGAAATATGGTGGCCCGTCCGGTGGGTCCCTGCTGTCAGGTGGAGGAATCATTATTTTGCATGTAATAAGGAGGAATTTCCTTGCTGCGGCCGTGGACCCAGCTGTCAGCCTCTCCATGTACAGTACTCTTCCGATGGAAGTCGTTCGTTGACCACATTGACCATGCCGCACCGAGAGCACGAGGGCGGTGGACGACGGCGAGGCCTAGGAAGGGGAAGACATGGCAGGAGATGCCCACCCGGAGGGGAGTATGTGGGTTGACTATAGAGGGATGGGTGACTATAGAGGGATGGCATGGCCAGCGGTGGCAGCACAGCCGGACACGTGAGGCAGGAGCAGGAGGCACGGCCGACGCTTGTTTGGGCGGCTGGAGCAAGAAGACTAGAGGTTGAAGAAGCACTACGGCCGTTGGATGGACATCGTACGGTCACTGGAGCTAGAATCGTTCATATTTACTAAGTTTACAAAGCCCTCCGTCCCTGTCATCTTAGTAGGCCCACAAGTCACCCTCCCAAATGGTGGGTCCTAGCTAGCAGGGGGTATTCATTTTTTGGTGCGTAATAAGGAAGCACTTCCTTACGTGCGAAGATATAGCTAGTGGGTCCGAGCTGTCAGCGGCTAGAACTTTTTCGTGAAATACAGAGGACCTTTCGGTTGGTCCCAGATGTCAGGTGGAGGAATCATTATTTTGCGCGTAATAAGGAGGCATTTCCTTGTGTGCGGCCATGGACCCAGCTGTCAGCCTTTCCACGTACAGTCCATGTCCGATGGATGTCATTCGTTGACAGCGTTGACCACGCCGCTCCGAGAGCACCAGGGCGGTGGACGACGGCGAGGCCTAGGAAGGGGATGACACGGAGCCTGGGAAGACGCGGAAGTGGATGCCCAAGCGGAGAGGAGTATGAGGGTTCACTAGTTCGGCTGCGGTGTGAGGCTGCCATCTCCGCAGAATAACAGGGGGTGTGGGTCAGTAGACGGATGGCATGGCCAGCGGTGGGAGTAGTAGGGGGCGGTGAGGCCTCTGCGATAGCATAGCCGACCACGGGAGGCAGGTGCAGGCGGCACGACCAGTGCTGCTTTGGGTGGCTGGAGCAAGAAGACCAGAGGTTGAAGAAGCACGACGGCCATTGGAAGGACATCGTACGGTCACTGCAGCTAGAATCATTTATAATGACTAAGTTGACAAAGCCCTTGGTACGTGTCAACTTAGTAGGCCCACAGGTCAGCCTCCAAAACGGTGCGCCCCAGATGTCAGGGGGATGAATCATTTTTTGGGCGGCAAAAGCTAGAATATCCGAGACTGAAGAAGAAGCACGACATCCATTGGATGGACATCCAACAGCCACTGCTGCTAGAACCCTGTGTTGACTATAAGTTGACAAAGCCTTGCATATGCGTCAACTTACTTTTTTTAGGGTACGCATCAACTTAGTAGGCCCACAAGTGTGTGGCAGAGAACTTATATCCCATTTGTGATTTGTAAGAATTTATAGCCCATTTTTGAATTTTAATGGAATTTACTACTGCCCATTTATAGTTTGTTAAAAGTACAACCCATTTTCTAGCAAGGACAACAATTAATAATTTCAACCAACCGTGCAAAAAAAATTCCCACATTTTGATGGGATACAAAATATTTTTATCCCGAAATTTCTAGTCTGATTAAATACAATTTCAATATAAATTTGGCTTGCGTAAAAATTCAACGAAACATTGCGCATGCAACAATTAATGAAATTAAAATTTTCAAATTCCAAAAATAATATTTTATAAACTAATTACGTGTTGGTGCATTTTTTATAGTTACTACCTAGTTTTTATAATTACATCCCATTTAATATTTATTAGAGCCCATTTTCCTATTAAGCCTAATGCATCCCTCCTAGGAAAGATTTGCTGCCCAGCAGGGCGGAGAATAACAAGTTGACCTTGCCAGGGTATTCCTAATAAAAGTATAGCTGGGCTAGCCATTTTCAGCTTGAAAAAAATTAATATCTGGGTTGGATATCTGGCTTGGGCTAGATGGGACACAGCCCGCCCAGTTAATACCCTGCTCTCCTCTGAACAACAACGAAAACATCGCTCAAGAAAAACTCTGCAGTGCTCACACCTCAAAAGCACAAATACTACTCGAGCTGCTTGGTCCCAGCTGTCGCCCGTTCCTTGTGCAATTATCTCGTTTATTGACTACATAGGTTGACAATGGTGTGGGATCGTGATGTTAGGAAACCAGGAGGAAGCAAAAAAATATAGAGGCACTTGTGTACATACAGCTATGGCCCTAGTGGGTCCCTATAGTCATCTAGTCAAAATAAAGTCATCTCCTGAATCCTCATGTTCGTTGACCATGTTGACAATGCTCGGCGCCACGGCGAGCACAACAACTTGAAGGGCGACGGAGAGGGCCTCGCGGGCCCTACGGATGGTCTGATACAGTGTCCGCTGCTCATTTAGGAAGCCAGGATCATTGGACACCTATGAGCACCTTCGAGAGACTGAGAAGGCATGAAATGGTAAGGCCGTGCTTGGGAGCTCTGGTTTATTTCACACCTGTATTAAGATACAAGTGTAATTTACTCGTCATCAGAAACAACGCGTAAAACACAGGCGTAATGAAACCGAGGGCCCGAGGTCTGTAAGTAAAACCGGTGGGTTATGCGTGTAATTTGAGAGACCAGTGTATATTTTACGAGTCGAAATCGACCAACCAAGCGCTTCGCCCGAGACCATCTGCTTTTATTTACAGGCGTCAGTTTTACAAGCGGTTTTGGTTGGAAAACGACGATCCAATCACGGCCTAAGATGATGAGTTTGTCGGAAGATCATATGGTTTCACCTCTAACCTACCCGAGTTGTCGTATAGGCTATGAATGAAACATAAGACAATGAACTTATTGAGCATAGAAACAACAAAAGAGGATGATCTTCTTAACATGCAAATCACGGGCATTAGATTAACATGCAAAACAATATGAAGCATTATTCTCAGGAGGCACGGTGAACAGCTCGTGATGCCACATGCCACAGCATTCCAAGCTCAACTTTGCAATCAAACTCACAAGGCCTAGCATTACATAGAAAACATTTAGAAAAAACTCTTAAAATACCTTACATAAGTCAACATTCATGCGACTATGCATCTCAGCAGATTAAATATTTACTTCTGAACTAAAGACAGGAATAGGAAAAAATAATCGACGTTCCTCACAGCAAAGGGCGTCCCACTCAAAAATATAAAATGCATGTCTTCTGGCTAACATCAATGAGAAAAAATTAACAAGGTTTTCCAATTCCAATATGTTAAACTAATGTCTTCTTGCTAACATCAATGATTAAACTTTGACAAGCTTTTCCCATTCAAAATATGTAATGCCCATGATTGTGGAACGGGTAGGGTTTGTCATCTGATAGTCCGGTGGCTCATGGTGACGATGAATGATTAGAGAACCATTCGATGTATTGTGCATGATGAAGTATTATAGAGGACACGAACCATCTAAACATTTTGTGCAGTTCCACTAAAATCAAGCTGGCATCCCTGTGGATTTCGTATTTATATGCTGCCAGAAAAGAAAGACACATCAGCACACACATGAATATTGGACCCAGTGTCAACCCACCAATCGGTGGACTAACAAACTGAAAGTACGGTAAACAGATTGCCATACCCAGATGCCCAATCATTGTTGCTTAGAGTGACATTGACAGACTTGGAGTCCTGTCCTGGCTTCTTGGTACTTGTTTGGGCACTTGTTTGCCCAGTGTTCCTCCGAACCACAAGTAAAGCAGCCATCTCTCTTTTTGTCTTTATTCTTACCCTTCTTAATGGCCTACGATGTCAGCACCATTCAAACATATAGTATGGTGGCTCAAGGTGACGACGAATGATTAGAGAACCATTCAATGTATTGTGCGTGATGAAGTATTATGGAGGACACAAAACATCAGGACATTTTGTGCAGTTCCATTAAAATAAAGCTGAGCATCCCTGTGGATTCCGTATTTATATGCTGCAAGAAAACAAAGACACATAAGCACACACATGAATATTGGCCCCAGTGTCAACCCACCAATCGGTGGACTAACAAAATGAAAGTACGGTAAACATATTACCATGCCCAGATGCCCCATCATTGTTGCTTAGAATGACATTGACAGTTTTGGAGTCCTGTCCTAGCTTCTTGTACTTGTTTGGGCACTTTTTGCCCAATGCACTGCACGTGTTGTAGAGTTTCCTATGCTCTCTGCGGACTAGTCATGTCACCAGCATCTACTAATACTCTGTAAAGCTTCTCGATCATTCCTTGTGTAATGTAGCACAAACAGTGACTGCTTCTTTCTGCAAAGTTGTAAGACCAACTGGACCCACTAATGTAGCAGTTTGCCTCACACACATTGGCTCCTTTTGTGCAGTTCAACTAAAATCAAAGTTAGAATAAAATCGAGCTTTAATTTTGATTTCCCTGTAAGCAACAATAGGTATAAGGGAAACAATGACTGAGAAATAATGGTTGATGACTTGTACTCCCAAAAGAAAAGCATTTACTGATCTACCTTATCTTAATGGGAAACAAAGCAGGAGAGTAGCAATTCTCAATCAGTGTGATTCATTCATATTAACTGAGACATTATCTTAACAATGCCTTGTTTCAACATGTATAAAGAACGATAAAGCAGAAAAGTATCATTCCTAAAACAATGCGACTGATTCATTTTAACAGAGACATTATCTTAACAATACCTTGGTTAAACATGTAGAAAGAACTACAAAGCAGGATAGTACCATTTGTAATACACTGTAACTGATATATAATAACAGAGACATTCTCTGAACAATACATTTCTTAAACATGTACTCCGGCCGATCCCTAATAGAAATGGTACTCCCGCCGATCCCTAACAAGTGCTGCAGTTTTGAACTAAGATTCAGTAGTTAATTTTGAGAGTGGCATTTCTTAATTTTACCAGCGGCATTAGGTTAACAAAAAGCACAAATAGCTCCGGGGGAGAGTTGGCGCAACAACAACATGTGCTTCCATCTACTTATAAAGGGGGTGATGCAAAGTTTGTTGTAACAAAGCAACAAGCATCATGTATGGGTTGGTCCCATTTTTGTTCACTACTTAATGGGAAAAGACAGCAATACAATAGCTTCAATTCAACATTTACATAAAACAGTACCAATACAAGTAGCACAGCATCTCAAAACACACAGCACGCTCATGTGGATGAAGGAAAGTACCAACCTGTCATGACGCACACAAGATCATGTACGAATCTGCCAACACGAATAGAAAATCCAATCTTGTTTTGTGTAGTTGCACTAAAATCAAGCAATGTCGCTGGTGTGACATTTAAGTTTGCTATAGCAACAAGTTGAATAGATATCCCTGATTTAACAGAGGCATAAAAGGAAACAATTACTGCCAATAAAGGAGGATGAAACATGTGGCCACAAAAAGAAGCATCTACCTTATCTTGATGGAAAACAAAGTATAGGACAGTAGCATTTCTAAGACGGTTGCACTGATTCATATTAACAGAGAAATTCTCTTAAAACAGTTCAGTAGTTAATTCTAAGAGTGGCATTGCTTAATTTTACCATTGGCATTAGATTAAGAAAAAGCATAAACAGTTCCAGGGAGAGTGGGTGCAACAACACCATGTGCTTCCATCTACTTATAAAGGGGGTGATGCAAAGTTTGTTGTCACAAAGCAACAAGCATCATGTCTGGGTTTCGTACTATTTGTGTTCACTACTTAATGGGAAAAGAGAGCAATACAATAGCTTCAATTCAACATTTATTTAAAACATTACCAATACAAGTAGCACAGCATCTCAAAACACACTACACGATCATGTGGATGAAGGCAAATACCAACCTATCATGACGCACACAAGAGCACCTACGAATCTGCCAACATGAATAGGGAATCCAATCTCGTTTTGTGCAGTTGCACTGAAATCAAGCAAAGTTGCCGGTGTGACGTTTAAGTTTGCTAGGCAACAAGTTGAATAGATATCCCTGTTTTAACAGAGACAAAAAGGAAACAATTACTAGCCAATAAAGGAGGATGAAACAAACGGCGAAAAAAGATGCATCTTACTTATATTGATGGAAAACATAGTAGGACAGTAGCATTTCTAAGACGGTTGCATTAATTCATATTAACAGAGACATTCTCTTAAAACAACATTCGTTAAGAATGTAATTTACTTTTAACAGTGGCATTGCTTCACTTTTCCAGCAGCATTCTTAGATTAACAACAGCAAAATAGTTGTTTGGGACATGACATGGGACATGGGACATGGGACATGCCAGCACCATGTGCGTCCACACGTATAAATGGATGATGCAGAGTACGTAGCCAAGCAGCATATCTGTGTTGGTCCCATGTTGGTTCTCTTTGAAACTTTTTCCTATGTGAGGGCAGAAAATCTAGTCCTACACAAACTACCCGACCCCCCAGTTTCTTTCCCTTTTCAACAAAGAGATCGGTTCCTTAAAGATGTGTCTACTGGGTTACCCCCTTTTTCCCTTTTTGACCAACAAAGCGGCTGGATAGCTAGTCTATACTACTTTCCCTCCCTCCTTTCCTCATTGAACCATGTCCTAGATTCATGCTTCACCCCATCGCACCCTTCTTTCCTGTTTGAACCAAGACCTAGATTCGACTACAGAATCGAAAAAGATCTGCATGCAGCTAGTGCAATGACGGTTTCAAAGAAACTTATACCTTAGGGTCGTCGGGATGTGGCAAGGCGTGTGGCGGGAGGCCGGATCTGCCCACACTACGTATGGCAGCGAGGAAGAAGGGGTCGGTGGCCCTCCCACACACACGCTGGGTGAAAGAGAAAAGCGCAGCCGGAAGTGGATTACCTCCCTCGCCGAAGGCGATAGAGTGAACGCTGCACCTCCTCCCCTTCCCGGTGCGACGGGATCCGGATGCCTCCTTCACCAGCTGTGAGGGGGTGAGAGAGACAGAGGCCACAACGCAGTCTTGTTTAGATCTGATGAAGAGGGTGAGAGACTGTGAATATAGCAAACCCTAGCAAAGGAACGCTGAGCCTCCATCGTGTATATATATGTAGTGCGGCGAGAGTGTGGAGAGTGCAAACCCTAGCGAACAAGCGCTGAGGCTCCACCTTATATAGTGTACTACATATATAGTGTATTATGGACTAAGCTCTGGTGCCTTAACTGCACGTGCCTTTGGTTGTATGACAGGTGGGCCAGCCACATTTTGGGTCCACCTGTCATTCACCCAAAGGCAGGTGCACTAAGTCAATTAAGATGCGTCCATATAGTATTCGCGTATACTACTAATATATAGTGGATTGGTTTTCTTATTCTCTCCATAACAATCGTTTTAAATTGTGTAAGTACGAAACGAAACTCTTTATTTAGGGGTTATTTAGTTCTAGGCCTAGGAATGCCACATTTTGCCACACAAATTTTGCCACACTTTCCTAAGGTTAGTTCTTCAAAATGAGAGCCACAAGTTGGCAAGCCTAAGGGAATCTTGCTACACTTTTTGAGTGTATGTCATGTGGTGCCCTAGTGTGGCAAAAAGTATATTTCCTAAGGTAAGGCTTGAACCGAACACCCTCCTAAGTTGGTCAAAGTTGCCTAACCTTAGGTGTGGCAACATGTGGCAACCATAGTCACAAATCAAACAGCCCCTTAACGTACCAGTGAAGAAAACTACTACTTCTGATGAACTAACGATCCACGCGTCCTGGTCGCACTTCCTGTCCTTCACTTGCGGTACACTACCCTCCCTTAAGTGAGCAACCACACATGTGCCAAATTATCGGAAACGTGTGAGAGTGTGTACAAATAAAGATTTCTAATTTCAATTATCAGAAAGGTTTGAGAGTACGTATAGTTTTCCCTCTCTCAATAATTATGGTTTGTTGTGTTCAGCCTAAACTTGGTCAAACTTTACAAAGTTTGACTTTAGTCAAATCTAATATGTAGAGTAAACAAAAATGGAGGGCTACTACGTCCATCCGGGTTTTTAGTCCACACCATTTTTTTAATCAAAGTTAATAAATGGACAAATAAAATTACAGGGGAGCTGAAGACAAAGTTGTGAGAAGGCTTAGAAATTAATACAAAACTTTTGCTCATAGTACCAACGTCGACTCTTCTTCGAGGAAACATTTGGTTCATAGCCAATTGTGTGATAAAATTGCACCAACGTGAAAGATGACTGCCTCTCCAACGCAATCAAGGTGAACTGATGAAGGATACCATCTTTGTGGGTAACAACTAAAGAGCACTGATGGAAGATAGCTTGTTTTTCATGGAAAATCGATCGGCTTCACCAGTCGATGCAACCATGAGGCGCAACCTTGAGCATCGATAGGTCATCATGGTGATGCATCATCCATTCGGCATCAAGTTTGGGTGAGGAACCTATGAAGTTCGACAAATCCTCACTGTGGTCTCACTACTAGGGAAAAGCCTAGCAGCAACGCGGGTTTTAGGCCTATCAGTAGCGCGGGTGGGAGTGCTACTAGTATGGCACTACAGCTAAAGGTTAGCATTAGCATGGGTCAACCCACGCTACTACTATATCGACTTAGTAGTAGCACTTTCCCCAAGCAGCGCTACTGGTAATTAATAGTAGCGCTCCTACCAGCCCGCCCTACTACTATTATTCCGTATTTTATTTCTTTTTTATTTCATGTTGTATTCATAAATCTTTATACAAGTTTTCATACAACAGCAATTTAGAGATTGTTTTTTACATCATGATGAGTTATTACATCACGGGGTGAAAGAACCGTAGACTAGTTTCAAGTGGATGGACATCCACTTGAAACTAATCTGTGGTTCTTTCACCCAATGATATAATAAATATCATCATCATATCATTAACAACTTATCATCATAATACATCATTGTCATATAACACCTCCTCATGATCATCGTTTTCATCAATGAGACATCACATAGCAAGTTGGTCACTAGTCATAATCACAACTACTCCTCATCATCAACTCTAACACATTGTACCCCATAATAAATATTATACCTCTTAGGACCTACTACATTCTCTTAAGACCTACTATATTCTCTTAGGTAAAATAGCATAAAAAGATAGCCCCTGACTCTCCATTATGGACAATGGAGATTGTCCTGTCTCCAATTCTTGCCTTTCGCACAATGTTGCTTCCAAGAACCTCCTTACGACTGTCCATACATTTTTCCATTCTTTGATTATCATGTGTTCACCAGTTTTAGAAATACGGTATGGACAAGTGAGATTCATAGGATGACCTGGTTGTATGTTCAAAACATGAAGGCAACCATTCTAATACATCAGATGAGGCACACAATCATCCGGGATTTTCTGTTGAAAAACAGAGTAATAACTTCATAGTTAGCAATGTAGTTAAGTTCTAAAAGAATTTATGCAAAAGATGCACGGATGTCGTAATAGTAAAAAATCTTACCATGGCATCTCCATGGATGTTACCGTAGTTCAACACGTGCACTAGTGGCGCGTATTGACCATAATGTGGAGGAGTTTTATTATAGATATTGTAATTCTCAAGATCAGTACAAAATGCGACCAGATGATTTTTCTCCTAATAAGTTAACTCAGAGCCATCAGTGTAGTAGGTTCTGTCTACCATGTTCCGCACATTGTTTGAACAATGAAAATAAGCTGTCAATGGAAATAAGCAGTCAACTATTTTGAAATGAACAATATAAATTAGTTAATAACTATGTTTGAGAAACTCACATAGTGGTAGAATTGGAAGCGTATCAACAAGGACCCAAATGTCCAAATTGTCTTGGTCGATGTCAGGATCACCAAGATCCATGGTGATAAACATACCCTCTTGAAAATCATACATCTTGCAAAGTGCTTCCCAACCCGGGCAACCAGAATGGGATATGCTCTCAGAATTGTATAGATTTACCTCAAAATCCATACCATGATGGGTCCTTAGGTTAATTTTCTTTGTTTCATTCATCTCATGATCTTCAAAACCCATCCTCTCCAAGACATAGCATCTTGCATGGCATGGGATAAGCTAATTGAATTGTAAAAGACGAAAATTACACGTTGAAGTAGTAGAAGTCGAGCTTAATTACGAAAAAACACTTTGCGTCGTAGCTTACCGTATCACAGTCGAAGGCCTCCTCGAGCTTAATGCTGAAGCGCCGACCTTCATCCAGGTGAGGCCTATCGCAGAAACCCCGGTCGTCGTGGCACCAGGAGCACTCCCCAGGTAGACTTTCGTCGTCCGAGTATGACATTTCCTATGTTCATAATTCAAATATTAAACTTGTACAATTAAATATATGTACTAAAAAACCTAAATTAGATCATTATTATTCATCACAAGTTGACTATCGATCTGTCGAGTCTTTTCTTGTTCCCGAGTGCATTACACCCCACGACAACAATCAGGATTCTTCGGCCTCGACAGACCTAAAGTCAACCTGAAATATCGTTTAATTATATTTCTAGAAAATCCAGGCCACTCGATATTTCCTACATATTCTAGCACAAGTCATGCCAAAATTCATGGAAAATTCCGGCATGACCTTTGCTAAAACGGGACATATCAAGCGCCTGAAATTGCTGGAACAGAAATTAATCAACACTCCAGCAAAACATAGGCCACTCGGAGGTGTAACCTGAACATGACCGGCCACTTGGGCAACCACATATCCTATTTGAGCAACACAAGATGTACATGTTTTTATCTATATCATATCTTATAGGACTCATATTTACATGGAGATTTGGCTGGTCTCACCTCGAGGTCGGAGGGGGTAGGTGACGGGGACGATGGCAGGGATGATGGATGGGCTCCTTGATTTCTGCAAAAACAAAAACCCTATAAGTTATCACTAATACATCCCGAATAGTATCATACATATAACATCACTAATACAACTAAAACCTAGCGAATGACGGGTATCGACAATGAGGATGCGGGATAGGCATTGTCGACATCGATGCGGGAATAATTGCTTAAATTAAAAAATAACAACAAATGTGACATGTTCAACTAGTTATATTAATTCAACTAGTTCTTAGTAAATATAAACTTACTATAAATAGAAATAAACTAGTTCTTTCTAAAAATAAACTAGTTCAACTAGTTATATTAATTTTCTTACTAAAAATACATTAGTTGTATTAATTCAACTAGTTCTTACTAAAACTAAACTAGTTCAACTAGTTTATTAATTTACTTACTAATTATTTTTAAACACTTACTAAAAACAGTAAAAAAACTACATTATACAATAGTAAAAAACTACTGTGAAAAATAGGAAAAAAAAGATGGAGGGAGGAGGGGAAGGGAGGAGGAAGGAGAGAGGATGAGGGGGAGGAGGCCGGTGGGGATCGGAGGAGGGAGGGGCGGGGGAGGAGGGGGAGGGGCGGCCGGAGGAGGAGGGGGGAGGGGCTGGCGGTGGAGGGGAGGGGCGGCCGGAGGAGGAGGGGGGAGGGGACGGCCGGAGGAGGAGGAAGAGGAGGGAGATGGGCAGTGGGAGGAGGGCGACCGGAGGAGGGGGAGGAGGGAGGAGGGAGTACCTCGGCGAGGAGCAGCGCGGCGGCGGCGGACGACGTACGGGTTCGGCGCGGGCGAGCGCGAGTGAGAGGGAGTGAGTGTGAGAGGGTGAACCGCTCCAGGATAAGGTAAGTAAGTAGTAGCTCATTTCAGAGAAACGCGCTACTGCTACGGGCCGTAGCAGTAGCGCTGGTCAGTGGTACGCGCTACTGCTAAGTGGGGCTAGCCATCTGCGCCTAATACAAATATAGTAGCAGCGCGGTTTCGCAGAAGGCGCTACTGCTAAAGTAGTAGCAGTAGCGCAGTCTATTTAAAAACAACACTACTAAGTAGCAGTAGCGCCCTGTTTTGTCTAGTGCTACTGCTAAGATACTGTGTATAAGGTTTTCCCTAGTAGTGTTTGTTTCTTCTCATTAATCAAGCTCGAGGAAGGAAGAACCACGTGGTAGAGGACAGTGAGGCGGAACAACAATGGTCATCCAATTTTGTGCAGTTCCACTAAAATTGAGGAAGACATGCCCGGGTATGGAGATACGCATCGCTGTTTGCAAAAATATAAAAAAGGGATATAGTGTTGTTACTTTGTTTTGGCAGTGGTACAAAATTAACAGCGACATCTCAATTGTCATTAAGAATTAGTGAAAAGTACACCAACAAACAGAAGCATCATGATTATCTTGATGGGAACTAAACCAGGATACCCGAGAAAAAAAGCATTTCTTCATTTAACTAGTGATAGTATTAGATTAGCAGCAGCAATAGGAGCATATGGACAATGCCCGCACAACCACCATGTACTTTTTGTTGGAATAACATGTATACCTCCCCCGAGGCATAAATCAGGACAACTTTTCGAGTGGCATTTCCTCTATTATAGTAAGTGATGTTGGACCAGCCAACGAACCCTAGCTACTATAAGGTAAGTAAGTAGTCGCATAGAAGAAAACCCGCATGCAGCGACCTGGGCAGCTGGACTAGTACAAGAAGTTATACCATAGGTGGGCGAGATGTCGCTTAGGCGGGGGAGCGGGATATGCCCACACGACATCAGCGAACAAGGGCGTGGAGGACCTTCGTCCGCGCCAGCGCCGGCTCCGAGAGAACGGTGCACATCGGCTTCCTCCATCACTGACGGCGACAACGTCAACGCTGCACCTCCTCACCTCATGCAGCGGATGGGATTCAGCCAGATCTGTGACCATTAGTGAGGAGAGAGATAGAGTGGACACTGTCATCTTGTTTTGATATGGAGAGGGTGAGAGAGCAAGACGTGAGAAACCCTATCAAACAAGAGGCTATATATACAATGGAGTAAAAAAATCGAGACCGACTGCCTTGAAGCTACAAATATGGTGAGGATTAGGAATGAAGATCTTGATAGATCTCGGTTTGGTTTTTTGGTGCATACAATTAGATCGCTCATGGCACTCCGAAATACTTTAGCTCATTATGGTAGGACTAGTGGCCGTATCGCTGTTTGGCTAGGTTCAGGCCCTGATGGCATTTTCGAACTTTGTAACTCTGAGTGTAGCATGGCTACATGAGTAATACATGTTTGTTGCCGCAAAAAAACATATACATGCATATCCGTGTTTACGTAAAATTCCATCTCCAATCATATTTGTCCAACTGGCACATTATTTACGTTGTTAATTATATACGCAGCAATATTAATGTACAACATCTCTTGTTTACGGGCGTCCGGACCGCTTCCACGCACGCTCCTGACCAAACCGAACCCTCTTCATCACCCGCGTGTGCTTCCCGCCCGAAACAGTCAGTGCCGCATTCATGCCTGGCCAGAGATGACGCGACCTCTCACTGGCGTCGGCATTGAAGCGGCGCGCCGGCCGAGAGAAGCGTCGCCCGCGCCGCTTCCCGGTGCACGCGACTGCTCCGCGTTCGAAGGTCGCAATAGCCAGCCACAACATGCATGTAAAAAGTTCTTGGGAGTCCGTGCTATAGCTAGTTGTCCTCCCCCAACTCGTCAATCTCTTCCAGTAGTGCTAGTACTCCATGGTGTGATCCATCGACAAGCAGGCGGGAAAGTTATCGTATACTCGGTTTGTGGTGAGTGGCATGCCAAGTGACCATGTGGGGTGGAACCATGGAGGAGGGTGGGACATGAATGCGACAGACGTGATTTAAACGTTGGTTTTGCTCGATGGCGCGATCCTACGAAACGAAACGTTGGTTTCTCTCCGTTTCCATTTTTCTCCGGAAAAACAGAAACTTTCCACTCCATTTTCATTCCTACTCCAAGGTTGCCCCGTTACAACATTCCATCAAATACAAAGGAAAACTAACACGCATGCTGATGCATCTCAATGATTCACAAATCATAACCAATTTTTACTTCACAACTAAAGACAAAAGTTGTGAGAGCATGTACAAAAGAAAAACTACTGATGGGGTCACTATGACTTAAACCCTGAACCCTAAACAGGATTTAATTTCCTGGCTAGGTAGAACCTGTCGAAGGAAAGATGGCTGGCACCGTCAGATCATATGATGCTTTTGTGCAATTCCACTAAAATCGAGCTGAGCATCCCTGATGGCAAAGATATTGAAGAAGTGTGATTAGAATAATAGTACTGGCACTAGTTCATGAGACATAAACTCATCACAAATAGAAGCCGGTAGAAGTAGAGGAAGATCGACATGGAGATGGAGCTACGTGGGGAGCTGCGGCAGTGGAGCAAGCCCGCTCCAAAAGGAAGAAGTACTACTACCTGGGACGTCGGGTTGTAGCTAGAAGGGCGGTTGGGATGCACCGACTATGGGTTTTCTCCCACACCGATGTCGACCGCGTCTACACAGAACATTGTTCCCTTCCCCCAGCGGCGGGATCAGGCCGGATATGTGACCAGCGGTGTGGCCACCATCGTTCTATGCTTGTGAAGAGAGCAACCCAAGCAAGCAGGCTTGTAGCTTAGGCTCCTGCTAGTGTATATATAGTGGATTTCTTTTTCTCACCATATCAACCATTTTATATTGCGTACGTGTCATTGAAGAGTGAAATGATGGTTGCTTCTCCGACTAACTTCGTAACGCCCTCGATGCGGCTATATCTCCCACGTGTCGAAGCACGACTTAGAGGCATAACCGCATTGAAAGCAATGTCACAAGTGAGGTAATCTTCACACAACCCATGTAATACATAAGGGAAAGAGAAGTTACATAGTTGGCTTACAATCGCCACTTCACACGAATACATGAATAAAGCATTACATCATCCAAATACAATCAGGGCCCGACTACGGAACCAAAATAAAAGAAGAACCCCAAAAGCGACAAAGGTCCCCGATCGACCCCAACTGGGCTCCACTACTGATCAACTAGAACGAAACAACACAAAGGACAAGATCTTCATCGAGCTCCTCCTGAGCTTGGTTGCATCATCTACAAGGACTCATCGGCACCTGCAAACTGGTTTGGAAGTTCTGTGAGCCACAGAGACTCAGCAATCTCACACCCTCGCGATCAAGACTATTTAAGCTTATGGGTAAGGTAAAGGTATGAGGTTGAGCTGCAGCAAGCGACTAGCATATATGGTGGCTAACATACGCAAATGAGAGCGAGAAGAGAAGGCAAAGCACGATCGATAAAAGTATGATCAAGAAGTGATCCTAAAACAACCTACGTCAAGCATAACTCCAACACCGTGTTCGCTTCCCGGACTCCGCCGGAAAGAGACCATCACGGTTACACACGCGGTTGATGCATTTTAAATAAGGTCAACTTCAGGTTTTCTACAACCGGACGTTAACAAATTCCCATCTGCCCATAACCGCGGGCAAGGCTTTCAAAATTTCAAATCCCTGTAGGGGAGTCCCAACTTAGCCCATCACAAGCTCTCACGGTCAACGAAGGAATAGACCTCCTCCCGAGACGTTCCGATCAGACTCAGTATCCCGGTTCTACAAGACACTTCGACAAGTTATAACAAATCCAGCAACACCGCCCGAATGTGCCGACAAATCCCGATAGGAGCTGCACATATCTCTTTCTCAGGGCACACTCAGATGAGACTAGCTACGAGTAAAACCAACCCTCAAGTTTCCCCGAGGTGGCCCCGCAGGCAGCTCAGTTCGGACCAACACTCAGAGAAGCACTGGCCCGGGGGGGTTAGAATAAAGATGACCCTTGAGTCTGCAGAACCCAAGGGAAGGTGGTAGGTTGTTAGTGCAAATGGTAAAACCAATGTTGGGCATTGCTGGAGTTTTATTCAAGGCGAACTGTCAAGGGGTTCCCATTATTACCCAACCGCGTAAGGAACGCAAAATCCAGCAACATAACACCGATATGACAGAAACTAGGGCGGCAAGAGTGGAACAAAACACCAGGCATAAGGCCGAGCCTTCCACCCTTTACCAAGTATATAGATGCATTAATTAAATAAGATATATTGTGATATCCCAACAAGTAAACATGTTCCAACAAGGAACAACATCTCCATGTTTCAACAAGGAACAAACTTCAATCTTCACCTGCAACTAACAACGCTATAAGAGGGGCTGAGCAAAGCGGTAACATAGCCAAACAATGGTTTGCTAGGACAAGGTGGGTTAGAGGCTTGGTTCAACAATATGGGAGGCATGATAAGCAAGTGGTAGGTATCGCAGCATAGGCATAGCAAAAGAGCGAGCAACTAGCAAGCAAAGATAGAAGTGATTTCGAGGGTATGGCCATCTTGCCTGAAATCCCGCAAGGAAGAAGAACGAGTCCATGAGGAAGACAAACGGACGTAGTCGAACGGTTCCTCACAAATGCGACGTTATCAGAACCAACCCGAAGAAGCAACACCGGAAAAGAGCAAACAACCTAGTAAACAACCACCACATAGACATGGCATGATGCGCAAACAAGAATGATGCATGTCCGGTTTAAAGAGGGCATGGCATGGCAAAGTGCACAAGCAATCCTACAAATTAAGTGGAGCCCAATATGCAACAAGTTGCATATTGGCGAAACACCATGACAAGTTATTTAGTTCGATCTCGTTTATGTACCCAACAATATTAAATGTTGTTAAACATGGCAAGAGGGTGAAGCAAAGTACAACTACCTATCTAGTCAAGGTTAAATGAGGCCGGAAGCAACAAACAACAAATCTGGAAACTCCTCATGTGCATAAATTAGATTTGGTACTGTTCTGCCATAAACATAATTTTTAGAGTTATTAAACATGCAAAATAAAACCACCATGTTAAACTAGGCATTTTCCCACCCCATTTACATATAAAGATTATTAAATTCCGAGTTACGGTTATTTAGTTATGAATTAAAGCATTTTAGCAAGTCATTTAAGCAAATTTAAACAAACAGCATTTTAAACATGTTAAACATGGATGAAAGTTGGATATTATTAAACTAGATGAAATTCTAAGCAAGTTTCATATTAAGTTTGTTTTAATCCGATGCACGGTTATTTACTTGTGAGCAAATTAAAATAATGACGTCCTCCTGTAATTATGCATGCATTGGAAAGAAAAAAACGCACAGACTGGAAAAATAAGCTACACAGGCTGAAACTGGATCTGGCAAGGGTTGCTCACATTGGGCCAAGCCCATCTAAGCCTGGGGCGCATGGCGCGGTGCGGGCAGGCCGCGGAGGAGGCTGGGCCCTCCTGGCGCTGGCGCGGAACTGGGCCTCGCATGGCCCGGCTGGCCCACGCTCGGAGGCGAACGGTGTTGGGGGTCGCCGTCCTCCTCTGCTTGATGCAGAGGCAGAACCAGGCGCGGCCCGCCGGCGATGTGGAACGATGGCGCGGCAGGGAAGAGCTCCGGCGAGGTCGGGGATGGATGGATCCGGCCTTGGGGCATCGGATCCGACGACGAGGACGGTCAGGGGGACGAGCGGCAAAGGTGGTGGACTCCGGCGAAGGTCAACGAGGCGAGGGCGAGTGGAACTTCATCTGCGATCGCGCCCTGCGCGGGAGAGAGAGAGAGAGACGTGAGGGAGAGGGAGGACAGAGGAAAGGAGAGAGACGGATCTGGCCTGGGGTCACCGGCGGCGGCTCCGGGTCGCCGGAGTTCATCCCGGCGCGGTGCGAGGCGATTCCAGCGACGGGCACGAGCGGGAGGGAGCATCGGGCTCTCTTGACCCTGGTCAGGGACGGCGGCGGCGCGATGCGGGCGCCTCGGCCCAGAACGGCCCGGGGCGGGCCTCGGATGGGCCTGGCAGGGACCGAGGCGATGTGGGGCGCGGGGAGGCGACGTGGCGGCTTCCCGTTGGCTGCGGGCGTCCTGCGTGGTGGCGGCTGGCCACCAGGATGGCGCCAAGTGGCAGGGACAAGGTGGCCGGCGGTGGAAATAGAGGAGAGGAGGTGGGAGGCGGCTGGTTGATGATTGGGGCGCGGATTTCAAGGAGGAGGAAGGAGAAGGCCCAAAATGGCATGGAGGGGGTCTATATAAGGTAAGGGGTCTAGAGTTAGGGGGTTTGAGGCCGTTTCGGAGCCGTTCGATCTCGATCGGACGACCCGGAGCGGAGGGGGTTAGATAGGTGGGCTAGTGGGCTGTGCTAGAGAGAGATGGACTGAGAAGAGAGGAGAGCGAGGCCCGGCAATAGTTTTCAGAGACCGAAAACGTCCGACGTTAGACCGACTATATTGTCGCTATAGTTTGACGGTTGGGCTATCAAACGAGCTCCGAATGCGATGAAACTTGGCAGGCGACCTACTAACAACATAACAACACCACAAGCCAACTTTCATCCCATTCCGAGAACATTTTCCGGCCACTTATAAAATACTATTTCGGACATGCCGCGGGCGCGTGCAAGTGTGTCTGGGCTCAGAACAGACAAAGGACGGAACTGGGAGACCCGGACTAATGCAAGTTTCGAAAAACATGATGATGCAATGCAAATGATGACATGACAAGATGCGACACGCAAGAAAATGACAAAGCAACAACAACGAGAAACTGGAGGACAACTGGCACATCGGTCTCGGGGCGTCACAACACTCCACCACTACGAGAGGATCTCGTCCCGAGATCTAGAATGGCGCCGGAGGGAAATCGGAAGAGAAAGAGAAGAGGTAAAACTAAGTTGCTTCTTTGACAAACGAGTGAGACCAAAGAACCTTGCAAAGTTTAAGCCATCTCAAGAAAAAAAATACAACAGAGATGACGAAGCTGAAAACACTCCGTTATCAAAGAGGAACAAGGAAAAACCACTTTGAGCAGCACTCCGAATGAAAAGAGAAGGAATTGAATAAGAACTTGGCAAGATGAGAAGATACTTGATGAAATCAGAACACACTGCCTCCGGAACTATTGAATGAATGGAACAAAGGGTAAGAAGGATCTCAGACAGCACCCCGGTTTAAAAGAGATGAAAAACTTGATAAATGAAAGAGCTTGAGAAAAGGGACACAATACTCCGGTTAAAAGGATAAGCACGATCAAAACATGGTCCTGACAATCCGAGAAGATGGGTTGAGGAGAGCAACATCACAATGCCTTCGGAACGGAGGAATAGAAGATAGATAATAGCCATAGGAGAATGGAGAAGAAAATGCCAACTTCTGCCACAAAAAGGCTTGAAAAGGCATCCTTAGGGGAAGGGTCGAACGGGATTGTTGGAAAACCAACAACGAAAATAATAAGCTTGAAATGGTCTTATGGAATACATCTCAAATTATGAGGTGACAACCTGCCACTAACGGGAAAAAGAATTGGGTGGATATGAACAAGGAGACGAGAAAATATTTCACCGGGAGGATAACGAAGAACTTGGGTCCTTTATAAGCACCATAGATAGCAACATCCTTAGGGAAGGTTTAAGGTGAAATATAACCCAAGATAACTCCAATGAAGAGATTGATGGATTTACAATACCCCATTCTTAACAACCTGTGAATCATGAAACATGAACTCAAATATCAAGAATGATGTAAAACCACCTCCAATGATATGGTAGAAAGAAATGCACTCCGGATTGCAAGATGAAGAAAGCTTGAGCTCCTTAGAAAAGAAACTCAATGAAAAACTTCTAGACGGAAATAAATCCTTGATGAACCATCATGTAGAGCCTCCATGAAGAACTTCGGTAACAAAACAATAAAAAGAAAGAGAAATTGAAAACACAAGGTGAATCCTTGCAATGGTTTAGATGGATCTCCGTGATAATTAGAGCTTGGAACTCCGGGAAAGGAAAGATAAAGCATCTCGAACTGAGAATATGATATGATGAACCACTCCGGAAAAAGGAATTAATCACTTGGATGGAACAAGAATAAGAATTATGTTATGCGTATCCTTCAACAATTTAATTGCTGACAAGCAACGGATTTGGCATACTACTTATCCTCGTAGAAATATTAAGAGAGATATAGCGCAAACTTGAGAAGGTCTTCATCGAACCACCGGTAGAATTTGAAAAGCACGAATGCATAGATATGATACACGAAGGAAGAAAACTCTTGAACGAACCACCGTAAGAATTGAGAAAGAACGAATAAAACATAAAGAAACACCGGGAAGAATTAGCAAATACACGAAGATGCTTGAGAGGATTTAGATACATGAGAACGAAGAGATCACGAGCCGATTAAAGATCGCTTGAACGAAGCACTGGTAAAATTTTGAGAATGATAGCTGAAAGCTGAGAATGAATAAATCTTAGATGATGGGCTCTGGGTAATCAAACTGAGAAGACTGTTGAATTGCTCCGGATGGATGAAAAGAATTCTCATAATCGAAAACAGTTATGAGAGGATGGTATCAAGCTAGAGCCACGAATCCCTGAGAGAATGGATGGATATGGAGGAAAAGTCTTCTTCGGTCTTCAAAATCCGAGAATGATGACGAGAAACACCAGCATCAATTGCTGAGATACTCCAGAATGAAGAATGGAAAGGTTGAGCCACCGATGAAATCTTTTTTGAAAGATCTTGGAGAAATACATATGACTGATGGCAATTCATTCTTATGTCAAACTTCGAAAAGAATTTTAAGGATATCTCCGGGAGACTTAGACGAGTCAGGTAAGATCCTGGGAAAAGACCTGTGGGTTAGGGCCCACTCAAAAGAAACACCGTTGAACGATTTAAAAGAGAGAATGCACCAGTTGAATTAAATGACTTGAATGAGAGAATATCTTTGAGAGATCTTGAACGAATGAAGAGTGGAAACGCGAACCTTCGAGATATCTTGAGCACTCCAGAACAATTGAATAGCGAGAAAATGAATGAATACGAGGTGCACCGGCATTAGAAGGTATTGGGAAAAAAGAAAAGGAGTATGCTCAATACCAAAGCTTGAATTACATCTACCGGAGAAGAAAAAAGAATGATGAAAGATGAGCTAGTAGAACATCTTCATGGAAAACACCGGGTAAGAACATTGACGGGAAAAAATGGAGAGACTTCACAATAATAAAAGGATACTTGAATAAGAAATCTGAGTCCTCGAAGAAGAAGGGTGGGTGGGTGGGAAAAACAAAGACAACTTGGAACGGATGAAACAAACACCGTTGAGAAGACTTGAGTTGATCTTGCGAATGTTGAAGTGATCGGATCCACTTGAAGAGAAGCACACCGGTTAAAAGGATTGACAAAAACAATCTTGATGATCAAGAAGGATTGGTATTCACATAGGAATATGAGAACACCATTAGGGGAAGGTATGGAATCAACATTTGACTTCGAAGCAACTCGGATACCACAACTCAAAACAAAACAAAGGATTGGCTTGCAGGATAAGCCAGAACAAACATATGATAGAGATTTCGTCCGAAGTTTTCGTGGTGGGGCCTACACGGGCTCGATCGTACAGCACCATCATGTACAAGGCAGTGCACATGACATACGAAGCGTCCCCGAGTCAGCATAGCCAAGGACTCTTTAAGACACAATGAGACCACTGTAAAACCGACCGTGAATAGGCGGACCACTAGACGTCGAACCCCAATTTCATATCATACATCTGTCGGAAAGATATCCTAAGAGCTACTTGAATTCCCACCTATGAACTCCCGAAATTTTCCAGTTATGCAATCAGGTGTTGGGGATACAGGGGAAGCATAATATCTCACCCAAACTAACAAATCCTACATCCAGCTGTATCCATCCTTCAACACATAACCAAGAAACCTTCAGAAATCATCAACCTCAACCTTCGAAAAGCATCCGTTATACGAGTTATGGCAATACTCCCGAACTCCCGCCCCAGTACTGGGTGGCGTCGAGGTTATCTCACCAACGAACTGCATAAAAGAGATTTTCGATGTCGGCGTAATAAACTCAGGTATTCCAGAACTGCAACGATAAAATTGTGACGACAAAACCTCGGAGCTCAACTCCCCGGGACACTGCCACAAAACCCCTGACAGGAGGCACCAAGACAATGTTCTCGTCACAAAACCATCGGAATGATTCCAAGATACCCGCGTGATCCTAAAAAAAAATTAGTGAAATTTGAGAAGAGAAGAGTCAAAACTCTACGTCAGGATGCCTTACCAGAGCGATGAGGAGACTGGGAAGTAAAAAAGAATTCCTAAACTCTCCGATATATAATTCCTAAATGACTCAAAACATTTTTCTAGACTCAACAACGGCTGCTAAAAACGAACAAGCAGGGCGGCTCCTATGGTCGGGGAAGGCTCTGATTACCAACTTGTAATGCCCTCGATGCGGCTATATCTCCCACGTGTCGAAGCACGACTTAGAGGCATAACCGCATTGAAAGCAATGTCGCAAGTGAGGTAATCTTCACACAACCCATGTAATACATAAGGGAAAGAGAAGTTACATAGTTGGCTTACAATCGCCACTTCACACGAATACATGAATAAAGCATTACATCATCCAAATACAATCAGGGCCCGACTACGGAACCAAAATAAAAGAAGAACCCCAAAAGCGACAAAGGTCCTCGATCGACCCCAACTGGGCTCCACTACTGATCAACTAGAACGAAACAACACAAAGGACAAGATCTTCATCGAGCTCCTCCTGAGCTTGGTTGCGTCATCTGCAAGGACTCATCGGCACCTGCAAACTGGTTTGGAAGTATCTGTGAGCCACAGAGACTCAGCAATCTCACACCCTCGCGATCAAGACTATTTAAGCTTATGGGTAAGGTAAAGGTATGAGGTGGAGCTGCAGCAAGCGACTAGCATATATGGTGGCTAACATACGCAAATGAGAGCGAGAAGAGAAGGCAAAGCACGGTCGATAAAAGTATGATCAAGAAGTGATCCTAAAACAACCTACGTCAAGCATGACTCCAACACCGTGTTCGCTTCCCGGACTCCGCCGGAAAGAGACCATCACGGTTACACACGCGGTTGATGCATTTTAAATAAGGTCAACTTCAGGTTTTCTACAACCGGACGTTAACAAATTCCCATCTGCCCATAACCGCGGGCAAGGCTTTCAAAATTTCAAATCCCTGTAGGGGAGTCCCAACTTAGCCCATCACAAGCTCTCACGGTCAACGAAGGAATAGACCTCCTCCCGAGACGTTCCGATCAGACTCAGTATCCCGGTTCTACAAGACACTTCGACAAGTTATAACAAATCCAGCAACACCGCCAGAATGTGCCGACAAATCCGGATAGGAGCTGCACATATCTCTTTCTCAGGGCACACTCAGATGAGACTAGCTACGAGTAAAACCAACCCTCAAGTTTCCCCGAGGTGGCCCCGCAGGCAGCTCAGTTCGGACCAACACTCAGAGAAGCACTGGCCCGGGGGGGTTAGAATAAAGATGACCCTTGAGTCTGCAGAACCCAAGGGAAGGTGGTAGGTTGTTAGTGCAAATGGTAAAACCAATGTTGGGCATTCCTGGAGGAGTTTTATTCAAGGTGAACTGTCAAGGGGTTCCCATTATTACCCAACCGCGTAAGGAACGCAAAATCTGGGAACATAACACCGATATGATGGAAACTAGGGCGGCAAGAGTGGAACAAAACACCAGGCATAAGGCCGAGCCTTCCACCCTTTACCAAGTATATAGATGCATTAATTAAATAAGATATATTGTGATATCCCAACAAGTAAACATGTTCCAACAAGGAACAACATCACCATATTCCAACAAGGAAAAAACTTCAATCTTCACCTGCAACTAACAACGCTATAAGAGGGGCTGAGCAAAGCGGTAACATAGCCAAACGACGGTTTTCTAGGACAAGGTGGGTTAGAGGCTTGGTTTAACAATATGGGAGGCATGATAAGCAAGTGGTAGGTATCGCAGCATAGGCATAGCAAAAGAGCGAGCAACTAGCAAGCAAAGATAAAAGTGATTTCGAGGGTATGGTCATCTTGCCTGAAATCCCGCAAGGAAGAAGAACGAGTCCATGAGGAAGACAAACGGACGTAGTCGAACGGTTCCTCACAAACACGACGTTATCGGAACCAACCCGAAGAAGCAACACCGGAAAAGATCAAACAACCTAGTAAACAACCACCACATAGACATGGCATGATGCGCAAACAAGAATGATGCATGTCCGGTTTAAAGAGGGCATGGCATGGCAAAGTGCACAAGCAATCCTACAAATTAAGTGGAGCCCAATATGCAACAAGTTGCATATTGGCGAAACACCACGACAAGTTATTTAGTTCGATCTCGTTTATGTACCCAACAATATTAAATGTTGTTAAACATGGCAAGAGGTTGAAGCAAAGTAAAACTACCTATCTAGTCAAGGTTAAATGAGGCCGGAAGCAACGAGCAACAAATCCGGAAACTCCTCATGTGCATAAATTAGATTTGGTACTGTTCTGCCCTAAACATAATTTTTAGAGTTATTAAACATGCAAAATAAAACCACCAAGTTAAACTAGGCATTTTTCTACCCCATTTGCATATAAAGATTATTAAATTCTGAGTTACGTTATTTAGTTATGAATTAAAGCATTTTAGCAAGTCATTTAAGCAAATTTAAACAAACAGCATTTTAAACATGTTAAACATGGATGAAAGTTGGATATTATTAAACTAGATGAAATTCTAAGCAAGTTTCATATTAAGTTTGTTTTAATCCGATGCACGGTTATTTACTTGTGAGCAAATTAAAATAATGACATCCTCCTGTAATTATGCATGCATTGGAAAGAAAAAAAACGCACAGACTGGAAAAATAAGCTACACAGGCTGAAACTGGATCTGGTAAGGGTTGCTCACATTGGGCCAAGCCCATCTGAGCCTGGGGTGCATGGCGCGGTGCGGGCAGGCCGCGGAGGAGGCTGGGCCCTCCTGGCGCTGGCGCGGAACTGGGCCTCGCATGGCCCGGCTGGCCCACGCTCGGAGGCGAACGGTGCTGGGGGTCACCGTCCTCCTCTGCTCGATGCAGAGGCAGAACCAGGCGCGGCGGCGCCCGCCGGCGATGTGGAACGATGGCGCGGCAGGGAAGAGCTCCGGCGAGGTCAGGGATGGATGGATCCGGCCTTGGGGCATCGGATCCGACGACGAGGACGGTCAAGGGGACGAGCGGCGAAGGTGGTGGACTCCGGCGAAGGTCAACGAGGCGAGGGCGAGTGGAACTTCATCTGTGATGGCGCCCTACGTAGGAGAAAGAGAGAGAGAGACATGAGGGAGAGGGAGGACAGAGGAAAGGAGAGAGACGGATCTGGCCTGGGGTCACCAGCGGCGGCTCCGGGTCGCCGGAGTTCATCCCGGCGCGGTGCGAGGCGATTCCAGCGACGGGCACGAGCGGGAGGGAGCATCGGGCTCCCTTGACCCTGGTCAGGGACGACGGCGGTGCGGTGCGGGCGCCTCGGTCCAGAACGGCCCGGGGCAGGCCTCGGATGGGCCTGGCAGGGACCGAGGCGATGTGGGGCGCGGGGAGGCGACGTGGCGGCTTCCCGTTGGCTGCGGGCGTCCTGCGTGGTGGCGGCTGGCCACCAGGATGGCGCCAAGTGGAAGGGACGAGGTGGCCGGCGGTGGAAATAGAGGAGAGGAGGTGGGAGGCGGCTGGCTGATGATTGGGGCGCGGATTTCGAGGAGGAGGAAGTAGAAGGCCCAAAATGGCATGGAGGGGGTCTATATAAGGTAAGGGGGCTAGGGTTAGGGGGTTTGAGGCCGTTTCGGAGCCGTTCGATCTCGATCGGACGACCCAGAGCGGAGGGGGTTAGATAGGTGGGCTAGTGGGCTGTGCTAGAGAGAGATGGGCTGAGAAGAGAGGAGAGCGAGGCCCGGCAACAGTTTTCGGAGACCGAAAACGTCCGACGTTAGACCGACTATATTGCCGTTATAGTTTAACGGTTGGGCTATCAAACGAGCTCCGAATGCGATGAAACTTGGCAGGCGACCTACTAACAACATAACAACACCACAAGCCAACTTTCATCCCATTCCGAGAACATTTTCCGGCCACTTATAAAATACTATTTCGGACATGCCGCGGGCGCGTGCAAGTGTGTCTGGGCTGAGAACGGACAAAGGACGGAACTGGGAGACCCGGACTAATGCAAGATTTGAAAAACATGATGATGCAATGCACATGATGACATGACAAGATGCGACACGCAAGCAAATGACAAAGCAACAACAACGAGAAACTGGAGGACAACTGGCACATCGGTCTCGGGGCATCACAAACTTACTGTGTGATTTGACTTCTCCTTAGTGGCCCGTACACGTACTCCCCTACATGTATGACTATTCCTGAGTCTCACTTGTACTTATCTCTATTTTCTTGCATGACACGTGAGTAGACAGGATGCGCATGGAGGAATTTTGTTACTGCATGTTACGTAGTACTGTACTACTAGTACCTACTCCCTCCTTCCGGTTCACTACTGGTACTCCCTCCGTCCTGGCTTATTGGTCCCCTTTGTACTCAATTCATGGGCTCGTCTTCCTCAAGAAATTGTCTTTACCAACGTATTAATATTAGGAATGCATGTGTGAACAACGAATGATTAAACCTTGCATGCAACATTTTGACAATGCACTGATTTATGAACATGTGAATGTAAGGGACTACAACCTCGTGCATGCATGCAACATTCACACGTACACTTGGACGCAAAAACGCACGCGACGCCCTAATGCATGCATGTCCGAGCACATGACGGAACACACACGGTCACGCTCAAGTGCTCAAGCTACACGTGCATGCACACACATACTCAGCCAGGGTGAGCTAGTGACCATATAAACACCGGAAATGTATATATTGAGCGCAATGAGCATATTATGAAGTCCACTGACCGTATTTTTACAAATATACAGTGACAGACAGTGTATTTATCTCGTCTGAAATTAAGCCATATTAACCGGAAAGGAGGCAGTATGGACTAGCATTACTTTGTTCTGTCCCGTCAACTTGTCGAACAAGGAGAAGCTTGCAGGACGGGAGAAGCTTGCGCGCTGGCTCGCAGGACATGGAGAAACTTTTGACTAATGCAAGATCTCCCTCGCTCAGGCGGTGGACGTGCAACAGTTAATTCAGTGTCAGATTGCCAGAAGCATACATTATACTAGTACTAGTATTATTGTTTGACTTCCCGAATAGGCGAACAGCCAAGCGCAAAGTTTACTAGTACTAGTACTACTACTGGAGAGGTATGTACTATACTATACTAGGAACTGGATGGAGGAGCGTCCGCACTCTTTCTATATTTTAAAAATGTGATAAAGCAATCTTCAACACATTTGGTTCTCTTCGAGGGTTCTCACATGTGATAATGGAAGTTGATTGCATGGAACATGCGCCACAATTCTCGCTTAATTCTGGCTCAGATCCTTTTACTAATAGGAGCACTCAGTAATATTTCCTTTTTTTGTTATTCAGCATGTAAACAGGTCAGCAAACCTTGCGGCGCATCTTTGTAAACGTGCTTGCTGCACTTTCAATGTGGCCGAGAGCTGGCTTGATGAAACACCTCACTTCCTTCTTCTTTTTTGCGGGGTACCTCGCTTCCTAGTGACCAGTCTCTTGGCTGATCATCCTAAGAATGCTTATATATGAATAAAGCTCTCTCATTTACCCGCAAAAAAGATTAAGCCATATTAACCGAAAAGGAGGGAGTTTGGACTAGCACTACATTTTGGTGTGTCCCGTTAACTCGCAGAATGAGGAGAAGCTTGGAGGACAAGCTGAAGCTCGCTTACGCCTTTTGACTAATGCAACCTACCCTCGCCCAGGCGATGGACATGCAGCAGTTCATTCGGTGTCAGATTGCCACAGGCATACACTATAGTACCCAACATGTGGAGTACCATCATTGTTCGACTTCACAAAGAGGCGAAGAGCCAAGCGCAAGGTTTATAGTTGTACGAGTAGTACTACTACTAGAACCGCATGGTAGAGCGTCTGTACTCTTATTTTATTTTAATCTCTGATAAAGTACACATTTATTAGGGAGAAGGGCGGAAAACGGCAGCCCAATGGTAGTGTTAAAAAACATCGAACATGTAATGATGATATCGATCAACCATGCTCGAATATATCTTGGCCTCCGTGCGAGCCCGTCTGTGTGTTCTTGCTCCTCGTCTCTCTCAAGCAATGGCGGGTTGGCAATTTTGCCATCAATTGAGATTGGTTGCTTCACACTCCGGTCCCACATGTTAGTGATATGCCAAGAGGAAGTGCATTGACCAACTGGCCATACGCGTACTTGGTTTTGCACCTTCGGGCCATGCTTGGAATGGTTGTATTTCAATACGGCGGCGTATAACTTACACTTGTAAGTTATTGGCCGTTGTGCAAATTCCAGCCGAAATTGAAATGACGGGCGCATGTGTTTATTTTTTAGAAGTGTATTCAAAAGAGAAACGGTGATCCAAATAGTGCCTCATACTACTCCTCCCCCCGTCACAGTTTACAAGGCGCGCTTCATTCTGATGCATTTCTCTCCATGCATTTCCACCACCATAGAGACTTTAGAGCGTATTGATGGTTGCTTCTTCCGAGCAACTTATAGTGGGAAAGGTGAAGCTTAGACTAGCCACAGTGGGAGTAACTTCAGCAGTAACTTCGAGCCTAACTCAGCAAATTTGTCTATGTGCTAATGAGTTAATGAAGAGAGAGGTAGTTCTAGTAACTTAGCTAGTTATTGTAACATCACATATCCCAATGCAATATGAGTCTATAACCTAATAAATGAATCTTTGCATGACACCACATCTAAGTTACGACCCACTATGAAAGTAGTAACATAGCCTAGGGATATGTGTATGTTACTAGTGTATGTTACTCTCCACTGTGGCTAGTCTTATGATTTGACTGCTTATTACTACTCACTATTAGTGCGGCGCAACAACCGGCTTAAGTCTCCCATGTGGTTGTGCACTACTCCCTCCGTTCTTAAATATACTACGGAGTATTTGTCTTTCTTGAGATTTCAACGAGTGACTACATACGAAGCAAACTGAGTGAATCTACACTCCAAAATATGTCCATTTGAAATTTGTAAAAAGATAAATATTTAGGAACAGAGGAATTATAATTTTATGCATGGCACATGGACCCGGATGTTGAATAGGCTTCTGGCAATGCTATCAAGATTCCAGCATTTGTTTACATAATTGACGTACTATACAAATAATTTTCCAGCGACATGAAATTGTACAATGCTCTGAGCTTTCAGCTTTTGTTTCTTGTGTCTTGCCATCGATGCTCTTTCGGAAACAATAAAAAACTAACTTCCTCGCTAATGCATCTCAATGATTAGCAGATCAGAGCTAATATTTACATCACAACTAAAGACAAAGTTGTGAGAAGGTGTTAAACTAAAATTGATCCATGCTTTCATTGGCAGGAACATCCCCCCAGCTCTGTCTAAATCAACAAGGCATGTTGGGAAAAAAAAGTAGATGTCTGGAGCATGCAACATTCCGATCTTTTATGCAGTTCCACTAAAATAGAGATGAGCGTCCCTGTTCCAAAGATATTAAGTGTGATTACGATAATAGAGGACCGCTGATGAAACAATAAACACACAAATAGAAGCTGGTCACCTTTGCAGTCTCTCTTAAGACTAACTAGTTGGGGAAGATTAAGCAAATAGTTGGAGAAGATTAGGCTCAGAATTGGATGAGGAGGATAGAGAAAAACCTATCTCCCTTTGTGCAGTCGCACTGAAATGTAGACGTTGCCCGTGTGACATTTTAGTACAACTACACAAAACACTCTTAAGAAAAAAGTGATTTGTGCAGTTCACCAAAAGGTCGCAATAGCAACAAGGTGAAATGGATAGCCCTGTTTGCAAAAAAGAGGTAGAAAGGAAACAATTACTGGCCAATAACAGTTGATGACACATGCGATGACAAAAAAGAAGCATATTCCATGTCCTAAGGGAACATAACAACCCGGTTGTGTTTGTCTAAAACAGTGTGAGGACGAGATTGCAATATGGAAAGTATGCTGGACGAGCTACGTTTTGGGCAAAGAACTATGTTAGATCCACATGCAAGATTTTCCACATGCAGTGACGTGGGGAGACAAGCAGTGGAGCAAGGCTAGAGGAGATACCTAGGGGTCGTCGGGATGTAACTAAGTGAGCAGTGGCGGGCAGGATATGCCCATACTGCGGCAGCGAGCAGGTGGCGTCGGCCCTACCGCGTCGGAGCTTGGTCAGAGAGAACGGCGGGTACCGCAGATCGGGACGTGCTGCCTCGGCGCCGTCGAACGGAGAAACGATGCACATCCTCCCTTTCTGCCGGTGGACGGGATGCGACCGGATCAGTGACCAACGGTGAGAGAGAGAGAGGCCACTGCCGCCTTGTGTGAGATACTCTGAAGAGAGACAAACCCAGGCAGGCAGGCTCCATTGTGTATAGTGGAGCGGACTACCTTTTTCTCCATAAAAATCATTTTATATTCTATGTACGTGCCATTGAGCGATATAACTTTATTTAAAAATAACGCGCCAATGCATCAAGTTGAACTTCGTTCCGTGCACGCGTGGTACACGACCTCCGTAGGTAAACAACCGCTAAACGCGTTCAAATTAGCACATGGGCTGCCATTTCGTACAGAAATGAGCTCCACCGTGTACCCGCGTGGGTGTGGCTAGGCACGAAGCGTGAGTACGTGCACCTATTCTCTATGTAACATATGCAATATGTGTGAAAATAGATACCTAGATATATCATATATATAGAGGGGCGATCACGAGAAGAGAGTGGAGGTATCATCGGCTTGAGGTATCCATAGAATCAAAGAGATGGAAGATGTGTGTGTGGGTGTGTGCGTGCGCGATCGATAAAGAGTGTTGTCAAATCTGTGTGTGCCCACATCAAAGATATAGGGTGGCTAGCCTACTGGAACATGAGAGGGGACAGGGCAGTTTGTCTCTGTGGCATGGATACCTACCTACAGCACTCGACTATCGGTGTGTGGTGGGGGAGGCCTTATTAACTATAGAGGTACAATGGCTGGTATATGTGTGGAGGAGGAGAGAGGCCTACCTTATGTATTAAGGGAGATCGATCGGCATCCATGCATATGTGTGGGAGAGGAATAAGGTTGGGAGAGAGATAGAGCTAGAGTGTTGGAGGGGGTGGTAGCGGAGTTGCTTCTAACAAATGGTGGGAGAGGCTTGCTAGACAAACGAAGGGCACGCCTGCAATATCAATAAGAGAGGGGATGGCTGCCTGTCTGTGCGCGTGCATGTGAGAGACGGGTCAGGAGGCATGCATGAATGATGAGGGGGGCGATATGGTTGTGGTAAGCAGACATAACTACATAGGAAGATCAATCGTCCTCTGCAGAGAAAGGAGACGCATAACTTGTGAGGTACGTCGATCAATGGGTGGGGGTAAAATAGTTAAAGTCGACCTAGGTATATGTAGGGAGATCAATCGGTATACATGCATGTATGTGTTAGAAGCAAATAAGGCCAATGGAGAAGGATAGAGAGAGAGGGATGCATCTAAGAGGTGGTGCGAGAGGCATACTATATCGAGGGGGAGGAGTGTGCGAGTACGAGATCGATGAAAAGAGTGGTGGGAGTGAGGAATGGAAGGTGAGAAGAGAAGAGGGGAAGCTTGTGTTTGTGGTAGGCACACCTGGCTAGAGAGGCATATCGATCGATGTGTGCCGTAAAGAAGGAGCTGGGGGGCCTACACACACCGTGGGTGAACGACCTAAATTGAAAAGATGAATTTGCGCAATGGAGATAGAGAATGCTGAGGGAGGGTGAGAGGGATGCGGGCATGTGCATGCACGAGAGAAAGTTAGTGCTAGCTACAAAGATAAGATGATTGTGTGGGTGTAAAAGAGGAATAGAGATCATAATTCATTATAAAAAGCGAATTCGGGTATTTGAAGAATTTATCATAGTGTTTTAAACCGACGCATGTGTGAATATATATAACGGTGATACACATGGTGTGGTTATGAACATGTTATACTACATATAATATATTTTATCTCTACTCTTATAAAAACAGAGTTGTTGATGATGGTGTGCCTTCCATCCTGCAATATAGGCCGTCCGATTTATATCTAACAGATAGGAAGGAAACTATGGCAATTTTGAAAAAAGATACCCACACCCCTCTCCATATTGCAAATAAGGCCTCCCCTTGATCATGTTGATGTTCCGTGGAACTCATGGGCATCTTGCTATTACTACATATAATATATAGAACATTGATTAAATTTTGGGCTAATGTGTGGGCTTTTGCAGCTCAGGGATAAATACTTGTCATAATGTAGGGGGCGGGGCACTATACTTTGTGTGATAAACACGGTGTATGTATGGAACATGGTTTACATTATGAATATATAGTTAGTACATCACATGTACTATTATTTGGAATCAACATCTAGTGTATTCAAAAGATTGAATTCGAGTTCATATAGTACACATAGTTCATATCTATCTCTATAGTAATCATGTGGCGTGTTGTTAAGGTACTACACAAATGATGGTTGAAGTTGGCAAGAATCATGATTGTAGATTCTTATTGAAATAGAGAAACGAATTTAAATTCAGTTCGAATTGCAGCGGTAGTATAAACATTTGGAATGCCCTAAAATGTTGCTATGAGTAGGTTACATGCATTATACAGCCAGCGAAAAAATTTAATTGGAGATAACATGGATCCATACTCCCTCCTTCCATCTATAGAGGGCCTAATGCATTTTTTAAGACCGCCTTTGACTATTGACAAGATTAATAGTACATGACATGCACAACGTGAAAATTATGTCATTGAAAGCTCCTTTCACACATGAATTTAAGGGTGTGCTTTGTGTCAGTTGCATGTCATATATTATTGCTCTAATATTTGGCTGGTCAAATTTAGCCTCGAAAAATGCATTAGGCCCTATATAGATGGAAGGAGGGAGTAGCTTTGAATAGCTTTTGTATAGTAAAACGGGACAAGACTCTCTCTTTGTGTGGTGTGAATAGTTTTTATTTTTTCATTTTTTTGTTGAGCGAAGTGTGAATTGATTTGGTACGTACAACTACAATATTACACGTTAGGCTTGTCCCTAAAATTCAACCCGCGCCTTATTATATCCCGAAACTTCAGATATCGTGCTCCCAAAACTCGCGCCTTCACAACCCGCGCCTTGCTATCCCGAAATTACAATGCGCGCGAAAACTCCCTCCAGCTGCCAAATCCCGACACGCAAAATCCCCCTTCTAACCCTGAGCCGAAAGGGTCGCTAGTTCAAATCGGTGGGGGTACTTATGTAACACACCCTACATTTTCGACAAGCGCGTCCCTAAGTCATGGTTGCCCCCCTCTCATTGCCTCATTTTCGCCATTCGAAATCTGGCCGCCATAACCTCTCCGCTCCAGCCGCGAAACCCCACCCTCCTCCATCCGCCACCTCACCACTACCCAGCCGGAGCCTTTTCCCCGACGACGTCGTCCACCACAACAGCTCGACGTCCCTCATCCGCCTCCCTGGATGAGGATCCGTCATCCATCCCGTCATCCCGTCGGTTCAGTCGCCCCGTCCTCCACCTCCAAGGAGTTGCTCCGACGATCGCCTCGTCTATCGCGGCTGCTCCATCCCCACAGCGCCGCCTTAACCTGCTCCACCGGAACCGGTGATCTCCGCGTCTATCGCTGCTGCTCCATCCCCACAGCGCCGCCTTAACCTGCTCCACCGGAACCGCAGCATCCTCACCGACTCCTCGGACTAAGCCGAGGCCTACTCGGCGCCACCAAAGAGGTTGTACACTCATCGCATCGCACCTTCTCCTTAACTCAACCTCCCGGCACCAACGGTGCTCCATCCTGCACCCCCATGGGGCGGCTACCTCGAAGTCGGCGCCGCGGGGGACATCACCACTGCGG
This sequence comes from Triticum urartu, assembly GCF_003073215.2. Lineage (NCBI taxonomy): Eukaryota > Viridiplantae > Streptophyta > Magnoliopsida > Poales > Poaceae > Triticum > Triticum urartu. Next base: position 235,413,286 of record NC_053024.1, read on the forward strand.
CTCTCCCCAGTGCAAGGCCCCTTCGGCGGCAGCGTCCATACCAGCCAGATCTGTTGCTGCTGCTCCGACTGTCGCTCGGTCGCTCGTGCTGCTGCTCCGGCTCTCGCTCGCTTGCGCGCCCAGCTGCTGCTGCTCTAGCTCTCGCTCGCGCTGCTACTGCTGCCTGGGCTCTCGCTCGCGCTACTGCTCTCCCCTCGCTCGTGATGCTGCTCTGCTCCGATTTAGCTTGAATCGAATTTTGGGTCAGCCGATTTTTAGGGGGTGGTGGGTCTCATCGGAGTTAAGGAAGAACCACCCGCAGCGGGGAGGGGGGCTTACCGAAGAGGTACCCCACTATCTATCTTATGGTTCTGGGTGGGGTGCTGCTCACCGGCGGTGGGGGCGCGGTGGTGGGGCGGTGGCATGGGGATCGCCAAAGAAAAAGCTTGGCGTGGGGGGGGCTTGAGGGCTGGCCGGGGCGGCGGCGGACCGACGGTGGGGAGTTGTTTTGGGGCAGCGAGGCGGGAGCAGACCGGCAGTTGGGAGTTGTTTCGGGGCGGCGAGGCGGCGGCGGACCGGCGGTGGGTAGTTGTTTCGAGGCGGCAAGGCGGCGCGGGGTTCAGCCGGTGGTGGCTGGCAGCCAAGGGGGGTGTAGGTTGAAGATGAACTGCAGGCCCTCCCTAAACTATCCCATGTGAAGTGCCTCTCTGCTACCATTGCGTTCAGTTTCGGCAGTAACATTCAGATTTCACAGTAAATTTCAGTTTCGACAGTTAAGTTCAGAGTCAACGGTTTTTACCTCATCTGTTGTAGTCAGGTGGTTTTTGGTGATGTAAATTTTACATCTATCACTTTTTGGTAATGCATTTTACATCATCTATTGGAGATGCTATTAGAATCCCACTTGAGATTAACGATGTATTTCTTGTGGTGCTTCAGCCTTGACGTCTTACGGCTCACCGGAGCTGCTCCAAGGATGGAACGATCCATCACAACAGAGCAGTGCCCTGGACGTTGTCTAAAGATTCCTCAGATCTTCCTCCACACCTCCGACCGCCACCTCTGCCTCAACTTCTTCAGCGACCAACCCAATGATGCTGAGGTCGGCACGGCTACGGCAAAGAGGTTGTACACTTGTCGCATCACTTATTACTCTACATTCATGTCGATCCATTAGGGCTATTGTGGTTCAACGGAAAAACATAGCAATAGGAAATTTTCCTATGGCACTCTACTATTCAATTATTCATGCATTTTGTTGAAAGGAATGGAGCAAAACATCCACCTGGACCTACTTTTCAAAATCCTATGCATGAAAACAAGACCAAGTGCATTAGTGGCAGAATAACATTCTAACTATACACGTTTTCATATGGTTTCACTTTATTTTGGCCATGTTTCTTTGCATTCCTCTACTCCTCCTTTTCCTGTGAACCAAACACCCAAGTTGACAGAAATCATGTGTTCACAAATGCTCTGTTTCCCATGTGCATTCTTATCCTATTCTGGTGTTTTTCCACCTATCCTTGCGTTTTTGGAAACATGCAAGCCAAATGAGCCCTTACAGAATTACTTCAGTTACAGCTAGGTGTCGAACAAAACTTTGTGTGGTTTGTCCTGCTCCTGCCGCGACGTCGTCCACCTCACCTGAGCTGCTCCATCGATAGAAGCATCCACCAAACCAGACATCACGACTCATCACCGTCTTTCGCTGCCTCAGATCTCCTTCCCTGTCGCCGGCACCCACCGCAACGGCATCACCATCATCAACTCAACAGATGAACCTGAGGAGTACACGGGTCCACAAGAGAGGTCCACTCTTTTGTTTCTGCTTATGTTATGCATTGCTTAATATTACGTGCTACTTTATTGTCCTGTTCACCTCTTAGACTCCAAGTCAGGTCCAAATTGATTTTCAAACTTGAGTTCTAAATTAGTTGTGGGGCACATACTGTCGGTGTCAAAACCGGCGGATCTCGGGTAGGGGGTCCCGAACTATGCGTCTAGGGTCGATGGTAACAGGAGATGGGGGACACAATGTTTACCCAGGTTAGGGCCCTCTCTATGGAGGTAAAACCCTACATCCTGCTTGATTGATATTGATGAATATGAGTGTTACAAGAGTGGATCTACCACGAGATCGTAATGGCTAAACCCTAGAAGTCTAGCCTATGTGGGTATGGTAATGAGTATATGTGGTGTCCTTTCTGGACTATCCCCTTTGGTTTATATAGACACCGAAGGGATCTAGGGTTTACATGGAGTCGGTTACATAAGAAGGAATCTTCGGTCACCAAGCTTGCCTTCCATGCCAAGTAGAGTCCAATCCGGACAAGGTGCAGTCTTCGGCCTTCATGTCTTCACAGCCCATCAGTCCGGCCCATAGATAACAGGCCAGACGCCCGAGGACCCCTTAGTCCAGGACTTCCGCAGTAGCCCCCGAACCTGGCTTTAATGATGAGGAGTCCGGCGCGCAGATTCGTCTTTGGCATTGCAAGGCAGGTTCCCTCCTTCTGAACTCTAGAATAGTCTTCGGATGAAGTAAGTATATCCAGACCTGTGTATATAATGGCAGAGAATATAATACCCCACGAGCCCAACTTGTTGATAACTGTTCACGACATCATATCATGCCTACCCGGTTGCTATTTCCAATCATCGCCTAGCAAGCCGCCCCACGTCTCGGGGTGCGGTTTTACTGGCACGTCTTGTCAAGGCAGAGATCGTGTCCCTTTATTTACAGGATTTTCATTAATGCAAGCGTGGGTAACCCAACCATCCCCCGGGCACAACTCCTTGGTAATAGGCAAGCTTAGAGACCCCCGGGGAGACGCCCAATACTTGGGGCCTTTATATAGAGACCCAGTCTTGTTTTCTTCCTTTGCGCTTGCTCCTTCCTCAACCCCAGCCACCCCAAGTTCCAACCGTCGGGTTCCAATCGCCACCAGCACTAGTCATGTCCGGATCCAACCATCAGGGCCGGTGGGTGGCTTCTTCTGTCACAGAGGAGGATATTGTGAGGCTCCGCGCAGCGAGGTATCTGACCTCGGAAATCTTTCATCGGCTTCCGGTGCAAGGGCAAGTCATACCGTCCCCCAGATCTGGCGAGAGGGTAGTATTTGTATCCCACTTTCTTCATGGGCTAGGGTTCGCGCTTAACCCCTTCGTCCGGGGGCTCATGTTCTACTATGGACTAGACTTTCATGATCTGGCCCCGTGTGAGGCCTTACTCCGGACTCCTCCCCACTTTGGTTTGTGGCTCAAGACCTTCGACGTGAGGCTGCAGGTGGCAGAGTAGGAGCAGGCAGAGTGCGGCAGCGTTATAATAGGCAAGCTGTCCGACGCGGTTTGGCCCGAAGGGTCTTTCGCCAAATCTTCCGACCTATGGCAGCAGGGGTGGTTTTATATCAACGAGCCACGGGGCTCCAAGTGGGCGGCTACACCTGCGTTCCGACCAGGTCCTCCAACTCAGCTCGCTTCATGGGTCCATAAGGGATTGTATTGGGGATCTGTCAATGAAGTGGAGACTCTACAAAGCCGCATCCGATGCCTTACCGAGAAGGGCATCAATCTTGTGAGCGTCGTTCAAATAATGCTAGTCCGTCGGATCCTGCCATGCCAGTGGCGGCCTCTTTGTATGTGGGAGTTTAACCCAGAAGGGCGGCGAACTTTACAGCACTTCTTTAGCACTACGCACGAAGGAATGTGGAAATTATATTTCGGGGAACGAGAGCATTGTCGGACACCACCAAATACATTGGCCTAGACTGCAATCATCCGGACACTTCGGTAAGTACTTGATATCCGAGCACCTTCCCTTCAGGCATCTCTTAACAAGACACTGAACGATCCGCCCCTGTACAGGACTGGATAAAGAAAGCGGTGTTAATCTGGTGTCCGGTGCCTCTTCCCGAAGGCCCTGCAACCAACCTGCTGACGTGAAAGCTGATTCCAACACCGTACCAGGTGGTTGCGTCCGGGGAAACTGAAATCCTTCTGCCCAAGGGCAAGAGTGCAGAGGGAGCCTTCCAGGGCAAGAAGAGGGTCACCTCCGAAGATCAGGAGGGGAAGCCTTCCAAGAGAGGAAAAACGTTGTTGTCGAGCGGCTTGGGTCGGGCGATAGAAGCTGCCGTAGAGCTTGATGATGAGGACGAACCTCGAGGCAGACCATAAGCGAGGCTAGGGTACTTTAAGCGCAGCTCATTCTTTTTTTCGTGAAGTAAGCATCCGATATATGTTCACGCATCCAGGTTAACGCCTAGTGCTTCTCAATCGTCCTCCTCCTCGTCAGATCTTCTTCTAGAGATGATGGAGAGTGGCACGCCTCCTCCGGCCCCGTCGCCCAACAGAGAAGATGATACCGATGTATCGTCCCGAAGGCGGTGCCTCCGTCACCCGAGGTTCCGGGATCGAGACTGGCATCCCCGAACCGTTCGGTTTACAGCCGGAGACGGTTCTGGAGGCAAGCAAGCGGGTTCCTTCACTGGAATGTCGTACTCCGGCGGTGGTTTCCGAAGATCCAAGAGCGCCAGAAATGCTGATGGACATGCTACGACGAGCGTCTACTTCAGAAGGGCACTGTTCCTTGATGGTTACAGTGGTCGAAAGGGTTCTATCCGGGAAGAATGGACTGAACGAGGCCTTCACAAGCCTTCTAAGAGGTTTTGAGGTTTGTGATGTAGCTTTGTCAATTGAATTTCATTGACAGAATGCACCTGTTGTATATGTAGTAGCCCCTGAGACTCTGATTGTCTTCCAAAGGGAGCGATCGGAGGATCAAAGAGATATGCTCAGTTATTAACCTCGGTTTAATTTGAAATACAGGATGCTTCCTGTCGGTGTCAAAACCGGCGGATCTCGGGTAGGGGGTCCCGAACTGTGCGTCTAAGGCGGATGGTAACAGGAGGTAGAGGACACGATGTTTTACCCAGGTTCGGACCCTCTTGATGGAGGTAAAACCCTACGTCCTGCTTGATTTATTCTTGATGATATGAGTATTACAAGAGTTGATCTACCACGAGATCGGAGAGGCTAAACCCTAGAAGCTAGCCTATGGTATGATTGTTTGTCGTCCTACGGACTAAAACCCTCCGGTTTATATAGACACCGGAGAGGGTTAGGGTTACACAAGGTCGGTTACAAAGGAGGAGATATCCATATCCGTACTGCCTAGCATGGCTTCCACGCCAAGTTGAGTCCCATCCAGACACGGGACGAAGTCTTCAATCTTGTATCTTCATAGTCCAACAGTCCGGCCAAAGGATATAGTCCGGCTGTCCGGAGACCCCCTAATCCAGGACTCCCTCAGTAGCCCCTGAACCAGGCTTCAATGACGATGAGTCCGGCGCGCAGTATTGTCTTCGGCATTGCAAGGCGGGTTCCTCCTCCGAATACATCACGGAAGAACTTGAATACAAGGATAGTGTCCGACCCTGCAAAATAAGTTCCACATACCACCGTAGAGAGAATAATATTTCCACAAATCTAATGTGCTGACACGTTTTGGCAACATGATATTATGCCATGGCCCAGTAATTATTCGAACCGTTTCCTTTAACTAGCCCCGCACACAACGCGAGGCAGTTTCTTGACACGTCTTGTCAAAGCAGAGATTATGTTCCCCTTATTACGGGATTCTCATCAATACGGGCGTGGGTAACCCAACCGCGCCATCAATTACGGCGCTTGGGGGATAAGCGAGTTTTACCAGGCTAGTGGGGGCGCATAGTTTCGGCCGCCCTTCTAAAGGGACAAGGTTTAACCTTTTTTCTACCCACGCCTTCTTCCTCCTTGCTCATCCACTCTTGCGCACTCGAGCTCCAATGCCCAAGCCCACATCCTTCCCGTCAACCTTCTCCAATCATGTCTGGAGCGGGAGGCAAATGGATGGCTTCCTCCGTTACGGAGGGACACATCAAGAAGCTGTGCGGAGCCGGATACTTGGCCGCGAATATAGCGCATCGGCTGCCTGCTGCGGGGCAGATCGTTCCTACCCCTGAACCTCATGAGAGGGTAGTTTTCCTCCACCACTTCCTCCGCGGACTGGGGTTTCCCCTCCATCCATTGATTCCTGGTCTCATGTTCTACTATGGGCTGGACTTTCATGATCTAGCCCCGAACTTCGTCCTCAACATTTTGGCGTTCATCATCGTGTGTGAGGCTTTCCTCCGCATCCGACCCCACTTCGGCCTGTGGTTAAAGACCTTCAATATCAAGCCGAAGGTGGTGGGCGGCCAAGGGGCAGAACGCGGCGGAGCCATGGTGGGCAAGATGCCCAACGTTATATGGCTTGAAGGCTCCTTCGTGGAGACCATAAAGGGGTGGCAATCAGTGTGGTTCTACATCACCGAGCCATGCGACACCAAATGGGTGGCTGCCCCCAAGTTTCGATCCGGATTCCCCGCCCGGCTCACTTCCTGGAAAGAGAAGGGCTTGTCGTGGGGTTCATCGGTGCAGCTGGACGGACTCCAAAAATGTATCCTGAACATGGCAAGCAAGAAGCTCAAGCTTGTCAACATAGTCCAGGTCATGCTCATCCGCCGGATCCTCCCGTGCCAACAATGGGACTTCAACTTGTGGGAGTTCGACCCGGCCCAGCACCAGACTCTGAGCGAGCTCTTCGACGCGACGCACAAGGACGTCTGGAAGGTGGTGTTCAAGGGCGCCGAGGTCCCTCCCTCTCTCACCGAGGACCGTGGGCTAAGTGCAAAGCACCAAGCGCATTCGGTGAGTTCTATACATCCGGTAGGATATTTATTTCCCCTAGCTTAACCATGTGTGGGGTCTGATCTCCCTGCCTTTGACAGGACTGGGTGGAGACATCGGGGCAGATTAACTGTCCGGCCCCTCTGCCCGAAGACACTGCGGACGCTCTCCTGACGAAGATGCTGACTCCGGCTCCTTACAAGGTGCCGGAGAAGACCAAGAAGGCCAAGGGAACCCAAAAGAGCTCCCAGCGCCAGGTGTTATCGGGCTCATCGTTCGATAACTCCTCGATGCACTCTGACCCCGAAGATGAGGAGGAAGATGAAGATGCCCCCCCAGTCGAGGGAGACAAGAAAAGGAAGGCCGCCCCCAGTGGGGGCCGAAGGGTCCAAGAAGGGAAGGACTCTCCTTCCAGAGTACTCCACCACCACCGCCAAAGGCGAAGACGAGTGGCTGCTCAGGGCCAAGCCCCTGGCGAAGTCGTAAGTATCCAGATACCAGAGTAACTCATAGCATTCCTTTGTCGCACTGCTCCTCCTAACGCCGAATTATGATTGTGCAGACCGCCCCGAACCCGTATCGACGTATCCTCGTCGGACGGCTCCCTGGGCTCGTCGGATATGGATAGCGATCCACTTCCGACCGCCACCTCCCCTTGCCCTACGGACAACACCGAGGTGTTGTCTCAAGAGGCACTGGGTCGAGGGGAGACAGGCCCGGAGGCGGCTCAAACCGACCTTCCGGACTCCGGTAGCAGGGGAGCAAAGCCCCCGAGGGCTCCGAGTTCGGCCCTCAGCCGAACACCACGCCAGAACCTCCAGTGGTTCCGGACTCGGGCAGGCGGCCTCCTTCCAATAGGGGTAAGACGCCTGTGCCGGTGACCTTTGCCCATCCAGAGGCACTGGACAATCTGCTGGGAGCGCTTCGCGGCGCTTCCATCGACGAGGAGCACCGCACTATTATGAGTGCGGTGGTCCAGAAGGTTCAGTCCGCCAAGAGCGGACTGACTGAAGCCTGTGCCAGCCTTCTAACGGGCTTTGAGGTAAGTTTTTGAAATATGGGAAAAATATTACCGCATAGACAGTAGCCCCTGATGCTCTGTTCGGTGTTCACAAAGAAAAGCCGAACAGAGGATCAAACAATATCGCAGGAGTCTAATATAAGCATGTCAATATGCGTATGCAGGCTTCGCTGCTGGCATCTGCCGCACTGACTGCAGAGGTCGCCGCACTGAAGCAGGACCTTAAAGGGTCCAAGGAAGAGCTCGGCCTTGCCAAGAGGCAGATCGAGGAGAACAAAGGTAAGTAGTACCTAGTCTATGGATATGTATAAAAGGAAAGCGATTGCAAAATGACAGGATTATCGTAAATTTGCCAGGGCCACGACCGAGGTGGCGACCCTGAAGAAAGCATTGTCCGAGGCCGAAAACAAAGCGGCCAAGGAGCACACCGAGCAGGAGAGGCATGAGTCACGGGTGGGCGAGGTGCAGCAAGAGCTCCACACTCTCGTGACGAACGCGAGGCGTTTGGAGCTTGACTTGAAGACGCGAGAGTCTGAGCTTGCCGCGGCCCTCGAGAGTGCAAAGAGTGCCAAGGCCGAAGCCCAAAAGGCCCTCCAGGATATTGATGCGATGAAGAAGATAGCAGCGGGTAAGGCATTCTATATGCAAAGCAAGCGTGTGAAAGTAAATTAACTGTTACTTACCCGAATCCAGAGCTCTCCAGGAGCATTCGCAGATTTGCCCCGTGGCGTGTCAGATGCCGCAACGTTTTACCAGGCCGAGGAGGGAAGATCAACAGAGAAGTTGTTCTGGGCCCAATATACTGGGACCGAACACCCGGTGCCTATGAGCGACCAGCTAAAGCAGTTGGTCGAGCTACACAAGGCGGCCGAACAGGCCATGAAGGGCTTTATAGTACGACTGTGGCCTGGCGACGCCCTTCCAAATAGCTACTTCGGCCTGGTGAGGCGGCTTGTGGATACTTGCCCACGGCTGGAAGTCGTCAAGCGGTCCATCTGCATCGAAGGTGCACACCGGGATTTCGCCCGTGTGAAGGTGCAATGGGCCAAGCTGGACGCCGTGAAGCTGATCAAGGAAGGGCCGCTGGAGGGCAAGGACCATCGCCACCCCGAGATGTACTATGAGGGTATCCTGAAGGGTGCCCATCTCGTAGCGGACGAGTGTACGAAAGATATAATATTTGAGTAAACTTGCTCATGTAATCCTGTATTCATGAAAACTTGTTCATATGCGCTATGCAACGCTTGTTTGAATTTAAAATATTACCTTCTGTTCGGCTGTTTATCAAATCTGAGAGATGGCTATTCGTCGGCTTCTGCCCCCATGCCACGAGTGCTGGGGTGTTCAGGATAAACCTGAGCACTCTTGTTCCCATTTTTGGGTCCTTCGAGGGAGGTGCTCAGCACAACGAACAAGGCAATCGGACTATAATGCGTTATCACTCTCACTTAGCCATAGAATTCTATAATTTTAAATTTCGGCGAAGCCCCTAGTATTCGGAAGGCCGAATCTGGGGTGTGATACACGCCTTAAGTCGGACAGGGCCGACTCCTCGCGCTAAGCGGCATAAGTCTTTAAGGACTCAAAAACCTCTCGAACAGCGACCAGTCTCTCGCCTTATCATGACAGTCAGTTTTAGCTTTCTCTACTGAGGTGCTTAGCCCAGCAGAACCGGGGCACAATCGCAGTATTTCTCCCAGTGCTACCTTAGCCGATATAGCGGAACGTAAGGTACCAAAACATGGGATCCGGGCAAACCCAACTATTGATCCAAGACATGATTCGGAGCTGATGCATATAATGCTATAAGTTCGGGGTGCCGCACTGTCGAAAGTGTTCAGACTTATCACGCCGTATTGTGGGGTATGCTAAAGCCCCTAGCGTATTGGCCGTACTAGAGTGTACGGGTGCTGGATGTCACGAATGAACATATATATATATATATATATATATATAAGAATGCAATAAAAGCCTTAATGCAATGCATTGTTTATTAAAAAATGTGTGTTAGAGAAGAATGATACAGGTAGTGCGATAAGCAAAAAGTAGGACTATGTCCCCTCCAAGGGCAAGCTGAGGAATAATATTAAAGCAAGTATTTCACTCGTTATTGTAATCCACCTGGGAGTTCCATGGTGTGATGTAGCTTTCTGCCTCCTTGGTTGCTGCATCATGTGTTCGGCAATCATGCTGCCGGACAGGGATTCCAGAGATTAATGTCCTGAAATAGAGAAAAATAACAAAGCGAAAAGCCCCTAGTGCGGTTTAAGCCGCGTCTTAGGGTGTGCCGTAGTCGTGCCCCCTTCCCCGCCTGTGCCCATGGTATTTTTAATGCGTCATTATGTACGCGTGGCATGGATTTCACCGTTTGGCTGGGACCGGGGTGGGGGCCGCATTGCTATGCGAGCTCGGAAAGTGCCAGGCGGTCCTGTTGCCGATTACTCCGAGCACGCTTGAAGGTGTCCGGGTCCTTAAACGCCTAACTGGTGGATTGCCTTAAGAGGCTACTTTGCGCTTCCGCTGCGAGGGCCGCAGTGTGCTCCTCCGTTCGGAGAGAGCGCTCTGTGTTTCCATTAACTGTAATGACCCACCGAGGTCCTGGCATCTTGAGCTTGAGGTATGCATAATGTGGTACCGCATTGAATCTCGCAAATGCGGTTTGCCCAAGCAGTGCATGATAACCACTGTGGAACGGGACTATATCAAAGATTAACTCTCCGCTTCGGAAGTTATCTGGGGATCCGAAGACCACTTCCAATGTGACTGAGCCTGTGCAATGGGCCTCTACACCTGGTATGACGCCTTTAAAGGTCGTTTTTGTGGTTTTGATCCTTGAGGGGTCTATACCCATTTTGCGCACTGTGTCCTGATAAAGCAGGTTTAGGCTGCTGCCGCCATCCATAAGGACTCGAGTGAGGTGAAATCCGTCAATGATTGGGTCTAGGACCAGTGCGGCAAATCCGCCATGAAGGATACTAGTGGGGTGGTCCCTGCGATCGAAGGTGATCAGACAGGAGGACCATGGGTTGAACTTTGGGGCGACTGGCTCCAATGCATACATGTTCCTGAGCGCACGCTTCCGCTCCCTCTTGGGGATGTGGGTTGCATATATCATGTTCACCGTCCGCACTTGTGGGGGGAACCTCTTCTATCCTCTGGTGTTCGGCTGCCGGGGCTCTTCCTCGTCAACGCTATGTGGCCCCTTATCTTTGTTTTCGGCAATTAACTTGCCGGCCTTCTTGAACACCCAACAATCCCTGTTGGTGTGGTTGGCTGGCTTGTCTGGGGTGCCGTGTATTTGACACGAGCGATCGAGTATATGGTCCAAACTGGACGGGCCCGGAGTGCTTCGTTTGAATGGCTTTTTCCGCTGATCGGGTTTAGAGCCTTTGAATCCGGCATTGACTGCCGTATCCTTAGTATTATCGCTGTTAATGCGGCGCTTATGTTTGTTGCGACGTGACCTGCTATTGCCGTCCTTGGTATCCGAAGTACCATGGTTCTTTGATATGTTATTACTGCGAGCCAGCCAGCTGTCTTCTCCCGCATAAAAGCGGGTCATTAGTGTCGTGAGGGCTGCCATAGATTTCGTCTTTTCCTGACCAAGGTGCCGGGCTAGCCACTCGTCGCGGATGTTGTGCTTGAAAGCTACTAGGGCCTCTGCATCCGGACAGTCGACTATTTGATTTTTCTTTGTTAGGAACCGTGTCCAGAATTGCCTGGCCGATTCCTCTGGCTGCTGAATTATGTGGCTCAAGTTATCGGCATCTGGTGGTCGCACATAAGTGCCCTGAAAGTTTTCGAGGAATGCGGCTTCCAGATCTTCCCAATAGCCAATGGACTCTGCTAGCAGGCTATTGAGCCAATGCCGAGCTGGTCCTTTTAGTTTGAGTGGGAGGTATTTAATGGCGTGTAGATCATCACCGCGTGCCATGTGGATATGCAGGAGGAAATCCTCGATCCATACCTTAGGATCTGTTGTGCCGTCGTATGATTCTATATTTACGGGTTTGAAACCCTCTGGGATTTGATGATCCATTACTTCGTCTGTGAAGCATAAGGGGTGTGAGGCGCCTCTGTACTGGGCTATATCGCGACGCACCTCCAATGAGTCTTGCCCGCTGTGCTCGGCCCGGCCAGATTTAATTTTACTGTATCCGGCATGACAATTATTGTCTCGCATAGTGGCGCGCCCCCGCAATCCGTAGATCGATCTTGCGTGTTTTGCTTTGTCCTCCAATACGTCTCGCAGGTCTGGCGTATTTCCCCATGCCTTTTTATTTGAATGGCGTCAGGGTGCAGGCTGAGCTTTTGGCTGGAATTCCTCTCTGTCGCGGCCATGAGGTGGCCGGTCAGTCGCGTCATACGCTTCTTCCTCCAGTCGAGGTAGCAACCTGCATTTTGGGTAACTCTTGGAGGGGCGTTCGAGTTTATATTCCTCGGCCGCCAGGACTTCAGTCCATCTGTCAGCTAGCAGATCTTGATCAGCTTGAAGCTGCTGCTGCTTCTTCTTAAGGTTATTTGTTGTGGCTATAAGCCGGTGCTTGAAGCGCTCTTGTTCGATGGGATCCTCTGGCACGACGAATTCGTCTTCATCGAGGCTTGCCTCGTCTTCGAAGGGGGGTATGTAATTATCGTCCTCCTCCTCTCCATCTGCCGCTCTCTCTGGAGGGCAGGCCTCTCCATCCTCCTGTCCATGATCATGCTGGAGGGGATTGTTGCCATCTTCGGCACTATCCGGAGTGTTATTATCTCATGTGCCGGTATCGCCACTTTTGCTTTGGCGGGACTTAGAGCGGCGCCGCTGACGTCGGCGCTTGGCTTGCCTCTTGGAGGGGTCATCCTCCATTGTCTCGTCGCCATTGCCTTCTTTGGGTGTGTCCACCATGTATATATCGTATGATGAGGTGGATGTCCAGTGCCCTGTGGGTAGTGGTTCCTCTTCGTCTCCCGCATCGTCATCCATACCGTCGATGTCTTCGGAATCGAAGTCGAGCATGTCGGTTAAGTCGTCGACAGTGGCTACTAAGTGGGTGGTGGGTGGGCAGCGGATTTCTTCGTCATCTGCATCCCAATCCTGCCGGACATAGTTCGGCCAGGATCCTCCTGACAAGGAGAGAGACCTTAATGAGTTCAGTATGTCGCCAAAGGGCGAGTGCTGAAAAATATCCATGGAGGTAAACTCCATGATCGACGCCCAATCGGGTTCGCTAGGAACGGACGCAGGCGGTTCGGAGTTCGTGGCCGGAGAAGGATCCGACAGTCTGACAACACAGCTCTCGTGCAGGGTAAGGTTGATGTTCGGCTCTATCGCCGCTGAGGGTAAGGCCTCCGTGGCAGGGTCCATCCACCCGTCCATGGACGGCGCAACTGGCTCAGAATTGAGGGTCGAAGCGGCTGCCGGTGCGATCTCCTGAACACTGTCTGATGGTAGAGCTAAATCGTACTCATCGTGACCGCGTGACGCACAAGGCAGAGGCTCGAATCCGTCGAAGATCAAGTCTCCGCGGATATCGGCCGTGTAGTTTAAGCTTCCAAACCTGACCTGGTGGCCAGGGGCGTAACTTTCGATCTGCTCCAGATGGCCAAGCGAGTTGGCCCGTAGTGCGAAGCCGCCGAACACAAAGATCTGTCCGGGGAGAAAAGTCTCACCCTGGACTGCATCGCTATCGATGATCGTAGGAGCCATCAAGCCTAACGGCGATGACACAGAGGAACTCTCAATGAAAGCACCAATGACGGTGTCAAAACCGGCAGATCTCAGGTAGGGGGTCCCGAACTGTGTGTCTAATGCGGATGGTAATAGGAGGTAGGGGACACGATGTTTTACCCAGGTTTGGGCCCTCTTGATGGAGGTAAAACCCTACGTCCTGCTTGATTTATTCTTGATGATATGAGTATTACAAGAGTTGATCTACCACGAGATCGGAGAGGCTAAACCCTAGAAGCTAGCCTATGGTATGATTGTTTGTCGTCCTACGGACTAAAACCCTCCGGTTTATATAGACACCGGAGAGGGTTAGGGTTACACAAGGTCGGTTACAAAGGAGGAGATATCCATATCCGTACTGCCTAGATTGCCTTCCACGCCAAGTAGAGTCCCATCCGGACACGGGACGAAGTCTTCAATCTTGTATCTTCATAGTCCAACAGTCTGGCCAAAGGATATAGTCCGGCTGTTCGGAGACCCCCTAATCCAGGACTCCCTCACTTTCCCTCCTGCTGCTGCCCGAAATATGGGAGTGGCTGAACTACAGCAAAAGCTGGATATTGCGGAGGATGATGTTGCATTGATCAACAGGCGTCTTGACAGCTCACAAGGTATGTATTTCGAGCATTCTTTACATCAGTGTGCTTGACGCGGGAAAGAGCTTTATTAGATATGTGCATAAAATGCAGATGGTACTGCCGCCATGGAGGCTCTTCGGTCGGAGCTAATCCGGGCTAAGGAGCAGGTCCAGCTTAGTGATGTTGCTACTAAAGGAGCATCGGTTGAACTGAAGGCCGAACAAGTTGCGCGATGCCAGGGCGAGGAGAAGATATCCACGATGACACTCGCTTTGGAGGATGCTACTCGCCGCTGCGAATTTCTTGAGAAGGAGAATAAAGCCTTAACGACTGAACTAGACAAGGCCCAACAGGAGGCAAGAGAAGCGCGATCAGAATCCAGAGCACTCCGTGAGGAGGTTCAGTATGTGAAAGAGATATTGGCTGGAAAGCCTTTTCTGCTGCAGACTAAGTTCGGTGACCTGGACTATGTTCATCTGAACCAAGTGTGGAGTTCTCCGGACGAGTATTTTGACTTGCCGAAGAGTTCTTTCGATGCAGCGCGGTATTACCAAGCACAACCTGGATATGCAATGGAGAAGCTTTTTTGGTCACAGTATGGTGTGTCAAAACGCCCGCTGCTACTTAATGAATAGATGTCCCAATGGGCCAAACTTCATAGGGTATCTGGCGCTGCCATGAAGGATGTCATAGTCCGGCTATGGTCGACCAATCCTGTGCCGAATAACTATTTCGGTTTGGTGCAGAAGCTTGTCGATGCAGTGCCACTAATCGATGTTGTGAAGTGATCGGGGTGCATTGATTGTGCACGGATAGCCCTTGCCCGAGTCAAGACATTCTGGGGGAAGATGAAGGCTATCGATGTCGCAACGAAGGGTCCGCCCAAGGGCGAGGACCGTCCGAAACCAGAGCATTATTTTGAAGACATCCTGGAGGCCGCCCGCTCGATTGAGGGTCAATGTTCGAAGAACATAATGTTCGAGTGAGGTGTATGATGATGTAAAAGACAACTTTATAGTTAATCCATTTATGTTTTGCTTGAAAAGCTTGAATTCCTCCTGTGTGGTCGTTTTAATATAGTCTGAAAGTTTTCCAGTCGTCGGCTTCAGCCCCCTCGTAGGAAGTACGGGGATGTTTGGAAAAGCATTTAATCACTCTTTATCCAACGTCTTGGTCCATGAAGGAGGTGATAATGCGGCGAACCAGGCAATCGGACTATGAGGCGTTAACACTTTCACTTAACCATAGGAGTTTTATGGTGGGGCTACGACATAGCCCCTGGTGTGTATACGGCGTGTGGTGCCTTACGTATCTGATCTGAAAAAGATCCCTCGTATTACATGGAGAATCACTAAAGATTCCAATAAGTCATCAAGTGGTTGACTAGCTGTCGCCGCATCATGACAGTCAGTTTTCGGCTTTCTCTACTGAGGTGCTCATCTGTTCTAGGACAGGGCACAATCACAGTAGTTCACCCTTTACTACCCTAGCCGATAGAGCGGAACATAGGGTAGCAAACACAGGAGCCGGGCAACCCAACTATTGACCCAAGACAATGATTCGGAGCTGATGCATATAAGGCCAAACTTGTGACGCCTAAGTATGCTATAGAGTTGTCCGGACTTTTACTGACAACTCATTTGTTCTCGTGTCGAGCCCCTGGCACGGTGTGCCGAGGTGCATCTGCAAAGCAGTTGATAAGGGCGTACTTTATTGTTGAATGGATATGAGAGATCGGTTCGGGTGAGGCTTACTGAGAACAAAGTGATGTGCCAATGATAAATTTATGTGTGTGTGTGTATATATATAAAGAGAAACCACAGACCCGGCTATTTGACATGCTCGTGGTCGGGATCAGAGGAAAAGGGGCATAGTATAGGCTCGGAGTGAAGAGTGCGGTCTACCAAAGGTAATTTGGACCTCCTGTCGCACGTCTGTGTAGCCCATCCTCGGGGAGTGGGATCCTTAAAGGAAGTAACCCCTTAGGTGAGCGCATGGATCCGAACTCCGATAGAGTCCGCTGTAGATGCTTTCCAGTTTGTCACCTATTCTTTAAACATGATACAGAAAAAATGAGAAAAACATATTAAAAACGTTACGGGAATGCTTGTAGGGTTGTGCCAATTGTCCTTCCGCCGACACCCATGGTATCTTGAGTGCGTAGTGATGTGCGCGTGGTGCAAATTTCGCCAGTACAGTAGGTGGGTGGCAGAAGCCGAACTGCTATTTGCGTTCCGGGAGTGGTCGAACATCGGAGGGGAACTTTTTCTGGCCCCTGGTGTTCTGCTGGCGAGCCGATCCGTCGTCTTTGTCACCTAGTGGCCTCCTCCCCTTGTAATCAGCGGTATGCTTGCCTGCCTGCTTGAAGACCCAACAGTTAGGGTTGGTATGATTAGCTGGCCTATCAGGGAGACCGTGAATCTGACAAGGTCGGTCCAATATCCTGTCAAGGGTGGATGGTCCATCCTGGTTTGCGTTTAGTGGCTTCTTCCATTGACCGGGCTTCGGATTGTGAAATCCGGCATTCACCACTGTGTCGCGTATGTTGTTATGTTCGGTTCATCGTGGCTTGCCGTTGCCATCTCGGATATCGGAAGTGCCCGGGCCGCAGGCGTCGTTGCTTTTATGAGCAAGCCAGCTGTCTTCTCCCGCGTAGAAGCATTTCATTAGAGCGATGAGGGTTGTCATGGATTTGGGTCCTTCCTGGCCGAGGTGACGCGCGAGCCATTCATCCTGGACGCTATGTTTGAAGGCCGCGAGGGCTTCTGCGTCCGGACAGTCGACAATTTGGTTCTTTTTGACTAAGAACCTGGTCCAGAGCTCCCTAGCTGACTCGCCGGGCTCCTGGACAATGTGACTTAAGTCATCGGCGCGTAATGGCCGGACATATGTTCCCTGGAAGTTGTCTCGAAAGGTGTCTTCCAAATCTTTCCAGTTGCCAATAGAATTTTCTGGCAAACTATTTAGCCAGTACGGAGCTGGCCCTTTAAGCTTTAGAGGCATGTATTTAATGGCGTGGAGGTCGTCTCCGCGGGCCATGTGAATATGGAGGAGGTAATCCTCGATCCATACCGCGAGGTCTGTTGTCCCATCATATGATTCGATGTTAATGGGTTTAAACCCGTCTGGAAATTTGTGTTCCATTACTTCGTCCGTGAAGTAGAGGGGGTGTGCGGCTCCTCTATGTTGGGCCACACTATGAAGTACCTCCGGTGGGCTCCGTTTACGGTGCTCGGACCAGGCGTGGTCAGCTCCGTAGTGTCCGGATAGGCGACCATCATCGTCGGTCGGGGTATATCTTTGTGATCTGTACATCGATCTTGTGCGTCTTGCTCTACCCTCCATGTCTTGGTTGATATCGTTGGTGTTCCCCCGAGCTGTTTTGTTTTGACGGCCGTATGGGTTGGTGTGGTGCTCTTCCTGGGCTGCTGCTTTGTCTGGACCGGATTGTGGTCGGCCTGCCGCATTGTTCGTTGGTGGTATGGGTTACATCACTCTGCCCTCGTGTTGAGGGAGCCACCTATTCTTGGGGTGGCTTTTGACTGGGCTGCTAAGGCCGTATTCTTTGGCAGCCAAGACCTCGGTCCATCTATCATTGAGATAATCTTGGCTTGCTTGAAGCTGCAGCTGCTTTTTTGTAGGCCCCTTGAAGTGGCTATAAGCCGGCGTTTACAGCGCTCCTGCTCTAGAGGTTCCTTGGGCATGGTAAAATCCTCGTTACCGAAGATCTCCTCTTCCTCGGAGGGTGCGAGATAATTGCTGTCCTCCGAGTCCCCGTATGTGGTCTGTTCATCAGAGTTGTCTTGCCCGCCTTCCTGTTCATCATGCTCGGATTCTACCTCAACAGGGTCTTTGTTGTCCGAGGTGCCGTCTTCTTTGGTGCTGGCAGTGTTTTCTCTTGGGCGATGTGACCTAGGGTGCCGGTGTCCGAGCTGTGTACCAGGCGGTTTATTCTCGACCGGATCCTCCTTATCATCGTCGAGAGTGTCGTAAGGTGTGTCTAACATACACACGTCATACCAGGAAGTAGTCGTCCTGTGTCGAGTTGGTAGTAAGCTCTGGCCCTGCCCCTCACCGTCGTCCTCACCGTCGATGTCATCGGAGCGGGTGTCGGGTGTGTTGGTTGGGTTTTCAACAGTGGCTACGAAGTGGGTGGCGGGTGGGAAACAAAATTCTCTATCGTCCGCCGAAATTTCGAACCGAATATAGCTCGGCGACGGGTCGTCTACCAGGGATAGGGTTTTTAGTGAGTTTAGCATGTCACCCATGGGTGAGTGTTGGAAGACATCTGCGGCACTGAACTTGAAGATCGACAAACGATCGAGTTCGGTATACGCGGGCTCGCAAGGTTTGGAGTTCGGCGTCAGAGGCGAGTCCGAGGTTCCGTTGATGCGGATACCGTATGAAGTGGGATCTGCGTGTGGCTCCAGCGCCGCTGAATCGGTAGCCCCTGTGATGGGGTCGAGCTTCCCATCTTCGGGCGACTTGATCTGCTCCGGATTTAAGGCCAGAGCTTCTACATGAGCTATCTCCTGGATGCGTCCTGATGACAGGTTTAGGCCATGTTCATCGAGGTAATGGGGAGCGGTTGTCGCGGTTTCCAATCCGTCGAAGATCAAATCTCCCCGGATGTCCGCGGCATAATTCAAGCTTCCGAATCTGAGCTGATGGCCAGGGGCATAACTTTGGATCTGCTCCAGATGGCCAAACGAGTTGGCCCGCAATACGGAACTGCCGAATAGGAAGATCTGTCTGGGGAGGAAGGTTTCTCCCTGGACAACGTCGTTATTAATGATCGAAGGGGCCATCGAGCCTTCTATCGACGGCACGGTGGAACTCTCAATGAAAGCACCAATGTCGGTGTCAAAACCGGCGGATCTCGGGTAGGGGGTCCCGAACTGTGCGTCTCGGGTCGATGGCAACAGGAGACGGGGGACACAATGTTTACCCAGGTTCGGGCCCTCTCTATGGAGGTAAAACCCTACGTCCTGCTTGATTGATATTGATGAATATGAGTGTTACAAGAGTGGATCTACCACGAGATCGTAATGGCTAAACCCTAGAAGTCTAGCCTATGTGGGTATGGTAATGAGTATATGTGGTGTCCTTTCCGGACTATCCCCTTCGGTTTATATAGACACCGAAGGGATCTAGGGTTTACATGGAGTCGGTTACATAAGAAGGAATCTTCGGTCGCCAAGCTTGCCTTCCACGCCAAGTAGAGTCCAATCCAGACACGGTGCAGTCTTCGGCCTTCATGTCTTCACAGCCCATCAGTCCGGCCCATAGATAACAAGCCGCACGCCCGAGGACCCCTTAGTCCAGGACTCCTAACATATCGATGCAGCAATGAATAGTATCTATGTCTAATATCTGGTTCACCTAGGGTATGCCTATGTTGTTCATCTTGGGTGGGAAACAAATAGTAAAGCAATCATCATCTGTTTTTTATTAAATTAAAGCAATCATCAGCCTGCTATCATTATTTTTGGATCCATCCACTGGTTGTTACCATTACCCTAGATTTCTGCATGCTCTCCTTACATAATCTCACTATATTTTTTGTATGCATGTCAGATATTGTACACAGTCATGCTGAACATGTAGAGAAAAAGAGAAGAGTTTTGTGCGGCAATACAATGTCATGCAGACATTGCTCCATGGTGGATTCAATGGAAAACCCTCCCCCTCCTCTCCAGATTGTAATCTAGAGGAAGATATCTGTTCTGTGGCGGATTCAGACGCAGTTGACCACTCCTATTTACCGCCCAAGGTGTTTGCTCTAACTTGGCATGATGATGTTAGTCATATCATGCATGTGTTTCCTTGTAGTGCCTACTTTCGACATCATATATGTCATCTGCTTAGTTTAGACATGTTCTGTAATGCCACATGTTTAGTTTCAATATCATATATGGGAATTATGTAGTCTCATGTCTTTTAGCCAGCCATAATATATGTGAAATGTGCAATGCCATCCTATTTAACCAGGCATCATATATTTGAATGATATCTAGTCCATCCTTTTCTTCATTAAATTTCCATTTGTCGACAATGTTTGTACACTAAACTACTCTTCCTGTGAATCAGCCATTTGAGTGGGTGATGGAAAAATTTGGAGTGAAAACAAGGGCTTCAGATCAGACAGTGCTACCTGTCAAAGCAGATCTCTTGCTGGGTCCTGATAGCTCCTTAGAGATGGATTCAGAGACAAATGACCAGTCCTATTCCCCCACCGAGGTGTATGCTCTAACTTGGCACAGTTCTACTGCTCATATCATGCATATGGTGTCTTGCATTGCATAGTTTAGACATCATATACACAGTATTCAACACCATGTTCTTAGTTCAGACATTATATATGTGAATGCCCTCCGCTTAGCATATAAATCACATATGTGAATTAAATCATGCGATACTGGTTACTTAGATAACATGTATGTGACTTACGTCATGCGATCCTGTTTAGTTAGTCATCATATCTTTGAATTATGTTATGCTATGCTATCCAGTTTAGATAGACATCATATATGTGAAATTATGTCATGCTATCCATTTTAGTTAAACAATATACATGTCTATTATTTAATACCCTCTTTTATCCACACTATCTATTGCATCTGTCTCTCATACAATGTCTATACATTCAATTATATTTCCTGTTTATCAGTGTAACATCCCAAAATTCTAAATTTTGGAATGTTATAATAAATAGATAGATTTGATTGATTGTTGTGTGATTGATTGACTGAAAGTGAGTGATATTCAAAACTTTTGAAAGTTAAATGAGAGGGAATAAAAGGACTTTCCCAAACTTTCATCTTTGCTTTCTGATCTCCGTGAATTCAAATTCTTTTCATCACAAAACCCTGGAGAGAAGATGACATGACTTCTTCCATTTATTTAAATGAAAAGGGTTGTTGAAAATATTTGAATTTCATTTGAAAATATTTCCAAAACTCTATGCAACTCAATGATTTTCATGAGAGAAGATAAAATGACTTCTTCAAATTATATGAAATATGAGTTGAGAGTTTAAAAGGATCAGAATTTAAAATCCTTTTGAAATTATTTTCAATTTGGAGTTATTTGGGTTTTATTCAAATTATTTTTCTCCAAAAATAAAATATACGGAAAATAGGGTAACATGATTCCCTACATAAGAAAATTGGAGAGAAATAAATTTGAATTAATTTTGGTATTATTAAAATGATTTTAACTGGATTTTATTAGACCAGTAGAACTCTTTGAATAATCTGAATTTGTGTGGATTTTATTTGGCATTATAAAAATGTCCATATTGTAGGAAATCTTTTTCTGAAAATTTTGATATATTATATGCCTATATAATATTTTTATTTATTTGTTTCTTTTATTTTTGTTTGCCTGTGTTTTTTTAAAAAAAGTTTAAAAAAAAGGAACTCCCGCCGACTGGGCCGGCCCAGCTCCCCCGCCAGGCCCAGCCCAGCGCGCAGCTCGTCCCCGGCACCGAGCGGAGTTCGCAGCCCGCATGGCTCGCTGATGACGCCGTGTCCGCCCCGGTCCCCTCGCACCCCAATCCCTCCCGCACGCCACCTTGGTCCCCTGACCCCTTAAATAGCCGAGCCCCGGGCCCCGACGCCGCCTTGCTGCCGCTCGCCCATGCGCAGATCGCCGCCGCTGCTGCAAAGCCACCGCCGCCAACGCCGCTTGCTGTGCACTGCACCGTAACCGCACCTTGCCGCGCTGCCGCCTGCTCGCCTCGCCGCTGCCGCGCTCCGCCGCCCGCAGCCACCACCGTCGCGCAGCCACCTCGCCGGAGTCCGTCGCTAACCGCCGCCGCCGGTTTAATCTCCAAACCGGTATAATAAACCAAACCAACCCCAGTTTCATTTGCGGTCTTCTCGGTTTATTCATAGAGATCGGTTTTATTTTTATTATATCGTTTAAGTAGCAAACGTTCTCTGTTTAGGAAGATCTAGCGAACGATTTCGTTCGGCAGCATTCTGTAACGAACGCTCATTATTTAGATTTTTTCTTTTTCTTTTAGTCTCGGCCAGGGACTTGTCTGTGAATTCTTTTCTTACAGTTTAGTCCCTAATCTTCAAACGACCACATCTTTTTACTCGTTAGTCCAAATCCAACGAAACCAATGCCCACTTCTTCGTTATGATCCCCTCTATCCAATAATCCAACTCAAACATGTTTTTGAAAGTTTGAAATTTGAAGTAGACCAGATTTGAATTCAAACTTCGTTTGATCATAACTTGAGTTTTATAACTCCCTTTGAGCTGATTCTTTTTGCCAATCGAAGCTCTTGACCTAAACTTTCTGATAAAGCCAAATTCACATAATTTTGGTACTGTTAGAAATTGTTTTATGTTGCAAGAGTTATTTTCTTGGTGTTGAAGTTTTCTGAATTGTCTTCTTCGACCTTTCTGATATTTTGATTGATTGCTTATGTGTGGTTCTATTGCTTGCGTACAATAGATTGACCGGAGTGTGATGAGTAAAAATATCAAGAGTTATGAGTGCGAATCATCCTCATCAACATTGCAGGCAAGTTCACACTTTGATCATATCCCTTTCGTACCCAGTTTTTATGCATTAGTTTCACCCTGAAACATTGCATGAGTAGGATTGATAACATGTGGGTATTGGGAAGTAGTTGATGAGGTAGGAACCTATTACCCTGCATTCAAACCGTGGGAGTTACTATTATGTTATGCTTATACTGCTATGCTATGCTCGTAGACGTGGATTGGGTATGAGAGTAATCATGACAGGTGTGAGATTGTTAATTAATGGTTTACTTAAGGTGGCAACTATAACACACATCTGGCTGGATTGAGGCACCTGGGTATTCCAGCGATTGGCTATTTAGGCACCTGGGTATTCCAGTGATTGCCTGTTTTTTATGGACTGCCACCCAGGCTCAAAGGGATCAGGAGATTATTCATACTAGAAACTTCCGTGTGCAGCCACAAGCTACTATGGGCTCTAGCATAGTTGATTAAGTCATGCGAACTCTTACAGTGGTAGACTAGCAGATGTAGGGGAAAGTAGGTGTAACGGTCTACCCGATCATAAGGTGCTAGCGCTTCTGAAAGACTATGTATCGGTCATCCGTTTCTCAAACACCATGTAGTGCGAG
Source organism: Triticum urartu (assembly GCF_003073215.2). Taxonomy (NCBI): domain Eukaryota; kingdom Viridiplantae; phylum Streptophyta; class Magnoliopsida; order Poales; family Poaceae; genus Triticum; species Triticum urartu. The sequence goes on from NC_053024.1 coordinate 235,436,412, forward strand.
AATCCCAATGGAGGAGATCGAGTCTTGTGGGGAAAAGTGCGCAAACATCTGCAGAGTGTATAAACTAATCATGATTAGCCTTGTCCCCGGTTATGGACATCTTGAGTATCTAGTACTTGGATTATCATGTGAATATCATCATGTGACTTTAATTAATTTTGATGGGTTTTAATGATGATATTTAATTGGGATTGAGAGGGTGTCTACACTCTCAATGTTTAACAACCACCATGATAGTTAAATAAAATTTATTCCTTTGCAGTAGGGAAAAATTGGCTTTTCGCAAAAACATTATAACCATAGAGCTTTTCCACCATCCAAATATGCACATAGTGATAGCCATTATTCATCATTCTTTATGGTGTGAATTTGCCAGTACATTCAATGTACTGACCCTTTGTGGCTGCAACGTCTCATGTTGCAGGACTTCTTACGACGAGTAAGTGATACGTTAGGGTTACGATTTCTACACTCAACTTTGCCGTTGGTGTTGATGGGAATCCACAACCTTGTTACTTTCGCTATTTAGATTGCGGTAATAGTATTTACATTATTTTGTACATGTGATTTACCTCTGCTATAAATCCTCGAGTACTGTATGTGTCAGCATACTGATCCAGGGATGACACTTAAGCACAGAGACTTGATCCATTCGGGTCGGGTCGCTACAAGATGGTATCAGAGCACATGTTGACTGTAGGACGTGACCCCTAGAAACTGGCAAGCCCATAGCAAAGATTTTTATCTACAACTTTCCCTTTCAAAAAGATCTTTTACCTCTCTTCTCTTCTGAGCTTATTCAAATATCCCCTTTTAGTGAGACCATACCCCCCTTTTCCCTTTTGACCACACGACGATTCGACTGATGAGACCACTCCAAGAAGTACAAGATATCGGACAACCGAGACCATTCGGAATGAAGAGGATTTTACCATACATTATGATAATGGAAACTACAACTGTTGAAGACTCTGAAGACTAGGAGAATTTGAAGACTCTAAAGAATTTCCTGATTAGTATGACTAGGAAGACTACCCTTATGGAACTTGGCAGACTATGGAAACTGTCAATACCCGAGATCAAGGTGTGTCGGAGAAAGACCGGAACATGGAGCATTAGAACTCAAAGTTTTTGTAAATAAAACCCCAAGCCAGGAGATATCAATTATGGAATGAAAGCTTATGGAAGTAACATGGGCATAGACACGGCTAACCATGGAGTTATCATCGCTTATGCTATTATCACCGTGCCGAGTTAAACATGCATTTCTTCGGAAGGATTGGATGGTAGAAGGCTGATGGAGCACCTGTCAGCAAGAGAGGAAGTTTTAATCTTAGCTGGTGTATCACCAGGATCTAGAGTATTACATCAAGGATTTTAAGATGGACCTGCAGGAAGCCGTATTTGATGAGAAAGCATTTCGTGAAGAACTTAGGAGCAAGAAGCTGAAGTAGCTAAGCTAGCGGAACAAAACCTTGAGATACAGGAGATTCGTCAGGAACTAAAGGACAGTAGGACCATGGTTCATGCCAAGGATGTTGAAACCCAGAAGTTTGGAACGCAACTCCAGAAATATTAAAGGATGTCACAAGAGACTTCACGTCAATAGAGATGATCTGGCAAAAGAACTTGTGAAAGACAATCACGATCGGAAGAAGCCATGGGAGACATGAACAAGACTTGAAGAGTTTGGCGATGTTGACTTTTAGAAGACCAAACCCTGGTTATATCCCTACGTTAGGTGCGACGATTGTGAGCTGTCATTTGTTTGATGTTTTTCCGACAGCGACAATAAAAATCTATCTTTTCAAAACTTTTGTTTGTATTGTGTGTATCCCTCTCTATCTCTCTTACCCCACCCCAAACCCCTGGACCCAATAGAGAATGAATGGAGATGAAACCATATTTTCTGGACCAATGAGTTAATTGGAGACAGACTGTTGGATTCAGAACATGGAGGATCATATGGAGAATAGCACTATAATCGGAAAGGATATGGCCCAGCATGCTCTTGAGTGCTTTGAAAGAGGTACCACTACCTGGTAGAGGATGTACCAAACCATCAATGGATGGCAAGGAGTAACCAATTGGAAGGAATTTAAGTGGACTTTGTTAAAGTCTTGGCTTGTGTCCCAGAAATTGAGGCCTTATGGAAAGGATATGAAGAAACCTTGTGCATACAAGCTTTGTGGAGAAATAGGACACAACCATAAAGAAAACAAGGACGAATACCCTCATAATCGGAGGATTACCAAAGGAGTTTGCCGAGGATCTTAGGGAACTTCGGTTGGAGATTGTTCCCAAAGGTTTTGTTGCAGCAATGGAAGTTCAGTCTACATTGTTGGGAAAGATCCGTGAAGCTCAGAAGGATGACAAAGAGATTGCTGAGGTAAAAGAGAGGATGAGCAAAGGAAAGGCCAAAGGTTTTCGTAAGGATGAGCACGACACCTTATGGTTCGAGGACTGTGTATATGTGCCCAATAATGCAAAGATCAGGAAGTTAATACTTCAGGAGGCTCATGACTCACCATACTCGATTCGCCCTGGAAACACCAAGATGTATTTGGATATGAAGGAGAGTTTCTGGTGGACTAGTATGAAGAAGGATATTGCGGAGTATGTAGTCGTAGGTGATGTATCCCAGAGAGTAAAGGCGGAGCATCAGAAGGCAACAGGGTTACTACAGCCTATGTCGATACCCGAATGGAAGTGGGATAAGCTTGGCATGGATTTCATTACCGGATTTCCCAGAACCCAATCGGGATATGATTCTATCTAGGTAGTTGCTGATTCGCTTGACCAAAGTGGCTCACTTTATCCCAGTGAAAACCACCTATACAAGTGCGAAGTTGGCCAAGATATATATGACCAGGATCGTATGTCTGCATGGAGTTCCGAGGACCATCGTATCAGATAGAGGAACACAGTTTACCTCAAAGATTTGGAATCAGCTGCACCAGACTTTGGGTACTAGGCTAGAGTTCAGTACAGCTTTTCATCCACACACAGATGGATAGACCGAGAGAGTCAATCAGATTCTGGAGGACATGCTGAGAGTGTGTGCGCTAAATTATGGATCTAGTAGGGATGATAATCTACCTTACGCGGTGTTCTCGTACAACAACAGTTACCAAGCCAGTTTGAAGATGGCCCCTTTTGAAGCTTTGTATGGGAGAAGGAGCCAGACACCGTTGATGTGGGATGAAGTTGGAGACCGTCAGTTGTTTGGACCAAATGTGATCAAGGAGTCAGGGCACTACCTTAGCCGTTGCCCAAAAAGGAAACCTCGAGACTTGTCAGAAGTAATATGTTTCTGCTGTAAGGAAGCAGGGCACTCTGCCAGAGATTGTCCCAAAGAGAAGGAGCCTTGAGCTAAATAGTTGAGTTCGCAAGAAAGAAATGTAGTAGTAGAAGTAGTGGGAACAACTCTTTTGTATTGAGGTGTTGAGTTGAGGCATGTAATGGAAAAGCAGGAGATTGTAATCATTGGAGAATCAATTAAGTTAGCCTCATTGGTACTGATTGGATTTTACCCTATGAAGCAAGACTTTGACCATTTTCGAGGATATGAGAAATATGGTATATGGATGGTTGGAACATTTAAGGGTGGTAGTACCTTGTGAGGAGATTTGACCCCTAGAAAGGATAATGATGTACCATGGAGTGGACTTCATAAGTATAAGTTTTATCTCGGTATGTCGGATATCCCCAAGAGTATGAAGAGATGAAGTACTATTGGATAAAGGAGGTATGATGTTGGAAATATGGAGCAATTGCAACTCCATGATGAGTTTGAGTAAGCACGTCTTAGTTTGATGCAAATAGAAGGAAGGGAGACAATACAATTGGATGGATTTTAAGTATGCTTGGAAGCTGGAAGTTGGATGTTGGAATAACGATCAACTGCCCCGCGCCGCCCTCACCAGAGTCCGTCGCTAACCACCGCGGCCGGTTTAATCTCCCGAACCAGTATAATAAACCAAACCAACCCCAATTTCTTTTGCGGTCTTCTCGGTTTATTCATAGAGATCGGTTTTATTTTTATTATATCATTTAAGTAGCAAACGTTCTTTGTTTAGGAAGATCTAGCGAACGATTTCGTTCGTTAGCGTTCTATAACGAACGCTCGTTATTTAGATTTTTTCTTTTTCTTTTAGTCTCGGCCAGGGACCTATCTGTGAATTCTTTTCTTACAGTTTAGTCCCTAATCTTCAAACGACCACATCTTTTTACTCGTTAGTCCAAATCCAACGAAACCAGCGCCCACTTCTTCGTTATGATCCCCTCTATCGAGTAATCCAACTCAAACATGTTTTTGAAAGTTTAAAATTTGAAGTAGACCAGATTTGAATTCAAACTTCGTTTGATCATAACTTTAGTTTTATAACTCCGTTTGAGCTGATTCTTTTTTGCAAATCGAAGCTCTTGACCTAAACTTTCTGATAAGGCCAAATTCACATAATTTTGGTACTGTTAGAAATTGTTTTATGTTGCAAGAGTTATTTGCTTGGTTTTGTAGTTTTTCGAATCGTCTTCTTTGACCTTTCTGATCTTTTGAGTGATTGCTTATGTGTGGTTCTATTGCTTGCGTATGATAGATTGACCGGAGTGTGATGAGTAGAACTATCAAGAGTTATGAGTGCGAATCATCTTCATCAACATTGCAGGCAAGTTCACACTTTGATCATATCCCTTTCATACCCAGTTTTTATGCATTAGTTTCACCCTCAAACATTGCATGAGTAGGATTGATAACATGTGGGTATTGGGAAGTAGTTGATGAGGTAGGAACCTATTGCCCTGCATTCAAACCTTGGGGGTTACTATTACGTTATGTTGATACTGCTATGCTATGCTCGTAGACGTGGACTGGGTTTGAGAGTAATCATGACAGATGTGAGATTGTTAATTAATGGTTTACTTAAGGTGGCAACTGTAACACACATCTGGGTGGATTGAGGCACCTGGGTATTCCAGCGATTGCCTGTTTAGGCACCTGGGTATTCCAGTGATTGCCTGTTTTTTTATGGACCGCCACCCAGGCTCAAAGGGATCATGAGATTATTCATACTAGAAACTTCCGTGTGCAGCCACAAGCTACTATGTGATCTGGCATAGTTGATTAAGTCGTGCGAACTCTTACAGTGGTAGACTAGCAGATGTAGGGGAAAGTAGGTGTAACGGTCTACCCGATTGTAAGGTGCTAGCACTTCTGAAAGACTATGTCTCAGTCATCCGTTTCTCAAACACCATGTAGTGCGAGAATCCCAACGGAGGAGATCGAGTCTTGTGGGGAAAAGTGCGCAAACCTCTGCAGAGTGTATAAACTAATCATGATTAGCCGTGTCCCTGGTTATGGACATCTTGAGTATCTAGTACTTGGATTATCATGTGAATCTCATCATGTGACTTTAATTAATTTTGATGGGTTTTAATGATGATATTTAATTGGGATTGAGAGGGTGTCTACACTCTCAATGTTTAACAACCACCATGATAGTTAAATAAAATTTATTCCTTTGCAGTAGGGAAAAATTGGCTTTTCGCAAAAACATTATAACCATAGAGATTTTCCACCAGCCAAATATGCATGTAGTGGTAGCCATTGTTCATCATTCTCTATGGTGTGAATTTGCCAGTGCATTCAATGTACTGACCCTTTGTGGCTGCAACGTCTCATGTTGCAGGACTTCTTACGATGAGTTAGTGATATGTTAGGGTTACGATTTCTACACTCAACTTTGCCGTTGGTGTTGATGGGAATCCACAACCTTGTTACTTCTGCTATTTGGATTGAGGTAATAGTATTTACGTTATTTTATACATGTGATTTACCTCTGCTATAAATCCTCGAGTACTGTGTGTGTCAGCATACCGATCCAGGGATGACACTTAAGCACAGAGACTTGATCCATTCGGGTCGGGTCGCTACAATCAGCCATTTGAATTGGAGCGGGTGATGGTAGTATCTAGCGGAGTAAATATATGGTCTTCAAATAAAACAGTGCTACCTCTTGGTGGAGATAGCACCCCGATTTTACATGCACGAGAACCAGCCCTACCACACATAACCCAGACTCTCGCAGATTTTACCCCTACTGCGATGGACAGAGAACCAGCTTCACCGAATCTAACCCCAACCCCAGCAGATAGTAACCCAGTTCCTGTTGACACAGCACCATCTCCACCATAGAGCTCCCAAACAAGAGCAGATAGTAAGGCAGCTCTAGTGCCCAAAGCGCCAGTACTACCACGGCGAACCCCAACTCCACCAGTTAGTACACCTATTCCTATGGAGGAAGCATAACCAGCCATTCATTGTTTAACATCTATCGCATTTGATGTTGTTAAATCCTATGTGCGTATCCTCCCATCATGGAAATATTTTACCGAAGATGAAGGAAAATGCCAGTTGCAGGTGTTTGTCCAGGAGTTATGTGTAAGTAATGTTATTCATGGAAATTACTTTGCTTTGTCCCATACATTCTACCTCCATGATGGTTATAATACAGCAAATTTTCCCATTTTTCTCTATAGAGAAGGACCGATTTGGAAACTCAGGATGAGGTAACCTATGCTAATACCTCTGCTATCTTCAAGAATGCTTGGTGGCAGTATCGGAATTACCTGAAGAAAACGTACTTCACTGGCAAAGAAACTCATCAAATTCCCTTACGTTCTCCTGAGACACATTTACTGGACGATGACTGGGAACGCCTTGTTCTTTACTATTCCTGAACCAAGAATGTGGTAAGGTCTATGAGCTCATTTTATTTTAAGTACTATATGCTTGCGTCTTACTATACTCTGTTCATGTAGAACAAATGCTTAAACATGAAGAACAACTGTTCTCATTTAAGATTCCATTGCTATCGTGCATACTGCTATGCTCTTGTATCACTGTATTTACTCATACAAACTTATTTTTAAATTGAACTATCCAATGGAAACTCCAATGGCACAACAGGTATGTTTACGCATGTTTCTCTAACAGGTTTGCTCTTATAAATAGCTCTGTTGATTTCAATTTCAATTGTGTATACAGTTGACTTCTCATATCATGCACATTACTAGCATCATAACAGGGCCAATAGTGTTGTTGTACATGTAGACCCGTGGTACCCATCTGAAATCTTGTTGTGTCGTTTAGTTTCCCACGCTTTGTATTATTTCAGTGTTGCTTTCTCTTGCACTGATATGATTTGAACCATGTCCCTATTTTGATTTGGCAAGACAATGCAGTGACCATATGATATAGATATATGTTTGTTTGATGGTTTTATAATGTACTACTTGGCAATAGAAGACTTGGTAGTTTAATCTTGTCCACCTTACTGATGAACTGGTTCACCGAAATGAGTTTCACATACTAGTACATGCTAAACTTGTTATGTGTCTGCTTGTTTATTCTTTTAGAATGCTGACAGAATATTGGGGAAGAGTGCCTTATTAAGCAATGATAAAGGAAATAATGCAGATAAGGTTCAGGATCATGAGACATCCTTGTTGGTCTCCAACAAAGCTGATAAAACAGCTAAGGAAAACTATCTTGAAGACAGTGAGGCAACCCCAAAGTCCTGTCTTGGTTTACTGTTCGAGTTACTGGCCACTACCGCTTGCACAAGCTATTCAAACTCACTGTCTGAATCAGTTCGATTTCTTGAGTCTCAACTACAAGCCGAAAGACATCGATCAGCTGTGCTGCGACAAGAAGCGGAAGGACTGCAGAAGTCCCTGGAGCATTCAGATGCATACTTTCTGGTGCAACAGCAAGCGTTGGAGGATTTTAGCGCTAAACAGGACAAAGCTAATAAGCTTGCTAAGCTTATTGCCAGCATGGTGGATACCCTAGATAACGTTTCTTGAGCTCTTCTGAAGTTGTTTCAGTTATGGACTTGTTTTGCTGCTGCGTTTATTTGCACTGGTGGCCAATTTTGACAGCCAGTGTATGTAATATGCTGCTTTGTTCCCTATATTTTCATTGGTAGCGAACTTTGATGCCCAGTGGATATAATATGTGTAATAGCTGTAATAGGCTAGTGTTAGTTGCTTGCTTATTTATTTCCTTATTGTCTTGTTTAGTTGTTTGCTTGTAGTCACTGCAGTTCTTTTTCCGTGTTTTTTTAGTGGCCACAATAACCTAGTTTTGGTAACTAGGCCACAATAATCATGGCAACAGACGGACTGTTGTAACCATGGGCCTCCTGCGGGCCGTAGGATCCGTGGGCCTTCTACGGGCCATAGGATCCATGGGCCTTTTACGGGCCGTAGGATCCATGGATTTTCTACGGGCCGTATGATCCATGGGCCTTCTACGGGCCGTAGGATCCATTGGTCTGCTACGGGCCGTAGGATCCATGGGCCTTCTACAGGGCGTATAATCATTTCGTCACACATGGGCCGTACTATTCGTGGACCATAATGGGCCTTTAATAGGCCGTATTTGATAACGCTATGAAAACAGCCCAATGGGTTAACGGGCCACAAACGGGCCGAATGTAACCACGGGCTATATTTGGCCCACAAACGGAACATGCCAGTAATGGAACGTATCTAACCGAATTCTAGAAATGAGCCCAAGAATAAATGGGCCCTGAGAAGGCCAAAAGATAACATGGGTTGGAAACGGCCCAATGGAATAATGGGCCGTTAATGGGTATAAAGGGGTACACTGTTCATTGCGGGCTAGATTCACCACGGGCCGTTAAAGGGCCAAGAGTTACAAATGGTCTTGTATGGGCCGAAAGACATCATGGGCCATACATGGGCAGGAAGTTACAACGGGCTGGAATCATAATGGAAGGCCCAGATGAAGCTACTGCGCTTAATTCGGATAGGCCGTAACGGGCCGTGAGTTAGCGGCCGTAAATGGGCTATATACGAACATGCCGTTAACAGGCTTTCCGTGGGCAGGCCCGTTACCTTTTGACCAAGTCAAACGGGCCGGCCTTTTCACCGGAATGGGCCTTTGTTGGGCCGTGCCACATGTCGACGTATCATAGGCGCCTCCTGTCCAATGAATGGATGACATCTGTCCCAATGGTGAGCCAACACGTGTTTCCTCAGGCCCATGAGAATTTTACATGTGGAAAATCCTCATTGGTCCGGGCTGTTAGCGGGTTATCGGATCCAAAACCGGACCCGATAGCTTAACGGTGTTCCGTTACGGTGGATGCCACGTATCGGTCACCCTTGACAAAAGCACCTCCATGACGCGCGATTTATCATCATGGAAGTGGACACTTCTGTGATGATAATTTTGGTAATGTCATGGAACACTTCTACGATAGCACAGGTATGACTATCTTGATTCTGTCATAAAATCGTCATGGATGTACATGCATGACAGAAAACGTGAGCTACTATGACAAACATGTATCATCACGGAAGTGTCTTTTTTTGTAGTGACTCTGAAATTATTTGAACTTTTCAAATGTTTCATCAAGTAGATATACCCATATCTGCTCAAGTCATCTGTGAAGGTCAGAAAATAACGATACTCGCCGTGAACCTCAACACTCATTGGACAGCATACATCAGTATGTATTATTTCCAGAAAGTCAGTTGCTCGCTCCATTGTTCCGGAGAATGAAGTTTTAGTCATCTTGCCCATGAGGCATCGTTCGCAAGCATCAAGTGCTTCATAATCAAGTGATTCCAAAAGCCCATCAGCATGGAGTTTCTTCATGTGTTTTATACCAATATGACCTAAAGGGCAGTGCCACAAATAAGTTGCACTACCATTATTAAACTTGCATCTTTTGGCTTCAATATTATGAATATGTGTATCACTACGATCGAGATTCAATAAACCATTTACCTTGGGTGTATGACCACAAAAGGTTTTATTTATGTAAATAGAATAACAATTATCCTTTGACTTAAATGAATAACGGTATTGCAATAAATATGATCCAATCATATTATGCTCAACGCAAACACCAAATAACATTTATTTTAGGTTCAACACTAATCCCGAAGGAGGGAGTGTGCGATGGTGATCTTATCAACCTTGGAATCACTTCCACCACATATCGTCACCTCACCCTCAACTAGTCTCTGTTCATTTTGTAACTCCTGTTTCAAGTTACTAATCATAGCAACTGAACCAGTATCAAATACCCAGGGGCTATTATGAACACTAGTAAAGTACACATCAATAACATGTATATCATATATACTTTTGTTCACTTTGTCATCCTTCTTATCCGCCAAGTATTTGGGGAAGTTCCGCTTCCAGTGACCATTTCCTTTGTAGTAGAAGCACTCGGTTTCAGACTTGGGTCTAGATTTGGGCTTCTTCATGTGAGTGACAACTTGCTTGCCATTTTTCTTGAAGTTCCCTTTCTTTCCCTTGCCCTTTAACTTGAAACTAGTGATCTTGTCAACCATCAACACATGTTTTTCTTGATTTCTACCTTCGCCGATTTTAGCATCGCGAAGAGCTCGGGAATCAATTTTTTTCATCTCTTGCATATTATAGTTCATCACGAAGTTCCAGTAACTTCGTGATAGTGACTAGAGAACTCTGGCAATCACTATCTTATCTGGAAGATTAACTCCCACTTGATTCAAGCTATTATAGTACTCAGACATTCTGAGCACATGCTCACTGGTTGAGCTATTCTCCTCCATCTTGTAGGCAAAGTACTTGTCAGAGGTCTCATACCTCTTGACACGGGCATGAGTTTGAAATACCAATTTCAGCTCTTGGAACATCTCATATGCTCTGTGGCGTTCAAAACATTTTTGAAGTCCCGGTTCTAAGCCGTAAAGCATGGCGCACTAAACTATTAAGTAGTCATCATACCGAGCTTGCCAGATGTTCATAACATCTGCATATGCTCCTGCAATAGGTCCATCACCTAGCGGTGCATCAAGAACATAATTCTTTTGTGCAGCAATGATGATAATCCTCAGATCACGGACCCAGTCCGCATCATTGCTACTATCATCTTCAAATTTATTTTTCTCTAGGAACATATCAAAATAAAATAGAGGAGCTACACGCGAGCTATTGATCTACAACATAGATATGCAAAAAACTATTAGGACTAAGTTCATGATAAATTAAGTTCAATTAATCATATTACTTAAGAACTCCCACTTAGATAGGCATCCCTCGAGTCATCTAAATGATCATGTGATCCATATCAACTAAACCAAGTCCGATCATCATGTGAGATGGAGTAGTTTTCAATGGTGAACATCTCTATGTTGATCATATCTACTATATGATTCACGTTCGACCTTTCGGTCTCAGTGTTCCGAGGCCATATCTGCATATGCTTGGCTCGTCAAGCTTAACCCGAGTATTCTGTGTGTGCAAAACTGGCTTGCACCCGTTGTATGTGAACATAGAGCTTATCACACCCGGTCATCACGTGGTGTCTCGGCACGACGAACTGTAGCAACGGTGCATACTCAGGGAGAACACTTATACCTTGAAATTTAGTGAGGGATCATCTTATAATGCTACCGCCGTACTAAGCAAAATAAGATGCATAAAGGATAAACATCACATGCAATCAAAATAAGTGATAAGATATGGCCATCATCATCTTGTTCCTTTGATCTCCATCTCGAAAGCATTGTCATGATCACCACCGTCAGCGGCTTGACACCTTGATCTCCATCGTAGCATCTTTGTCGTCTCGCCAACTATTGCTTCTATGACTATCGCTACCGCTTAGTGATAAAGTAAAGCAATTACATGGCGATTGCATTTCATACAATAACGCGACAACCATATGGCTCCTGCCAGTTGCCGATAACTGTTACGAAACATGATCATATCATACAACAATTTATATCATCACGTCTTGACCATATCACATCACAACATGCCCTGCAAAAACAAGTTAGACGTCCTCTACTTTGTTGTTGCAAGTTTTACATGGCTGCTACGGGCTTCTTAGCAAGAACCGTTCTTACCTACACATCAAAACCACAACGATTTTTCGTCAAGTGTGCTGTTTTAACCTTCAACAAGGACCGGGCGTAGTCAAACTCGACTCAACTAAAGTTGGAGAAACAGACATCCACTAGCCACCTGTGTGCGAAGCACGTCGATTGAACCAGTCTCATGAACGCGGTCATGTAATGTCGGTCTGGGCCGCTTCATCCAACAATGCCACCGAATCAAAGTAAGACGTTGCTGGTAAGCAGTATGACTATTATCGTCCACAACTCATTGTGTTCTACTCGTGCATATAACATCTACGCATAGACCTGGCTCGGATGTCACTGTTGGGGAACACAGTATTTCAAAAAAATTCCTACGATCACGCAAGATCTATCTAGGAGATGCATAGCAACGAGATCGGAGAGTGTGTCTACGTACCCTCATAGATCGAAAGCGGAAGCGTTTATCAACGCGGTTGATGTAGTCGTACACCTTCACGATCCGTCCCGATCAAGTACCGAACGTACGGCACCTCCGCGTTCAGCACACGTTCAGCTCGATGACGTCCTCGCCTTCTTGATCCAGCAAGAGGGGCGAAGTAGTAGATGAGTTCCAGCAGCACGACGGCGTGGTGATGGTGTTGGTGAAGGACAATCTCCGCAGGGCTTCGCCTAAGCACTACGAAAACTATGACGGAGGATAAACTAGAGGGCACAGGGTTGCCGGCACATGGCTTGGTGTTTCTTGATGTGTCTTTGGTGCTAGCTCTGCCCCTCTATTTCTATGTTGAGCCTTGGGGTCGAAACTTGGAGTAAAAGCCTCCACAAAGTCGGGTTCACCCGAAAGGCAAGAGTCCCTCTCGGACTCCAGGGCTAGACGCCAGGGTTCCCGGCGTCTGGACCCAGACTCCAGGGACCTTGGTGTCTGGCCCCTGGACTCCGCAAAACTTCCTTTTGCGCTTTCCAAAAACCTTGTGGGCTTTCCCCTTTGGCCCAAATAAAGTGTTCTCGTACCCAAACATTTCGGGGAACATCTGGAACCCCTTCCGGTGAACTCCGGAACACTTCCGGAGACCAAACACTATTATCCCATATATCAATCTTTACCTCTGGACCATTTTGGAGCTCATCGTCATATCCGTGATCACATCCGGGATTTCAAACAACATTCGGTTACCAACATACATAACTCATATAGTACTATATCGTCAACGAACGTTTAAGCGTGCGGACCCTACGGGTTCGAGAACTATGTAAACATGGTCGAGACACTTCTCCGGTCAATAACCAATAGCGGAACCTAGATATATTGGCTCCTACATATTCTACGAAGATCTTTATCGGTCGAACCTTATGACAACATACGTAATTCCCTTTGTCCATCGGTATGTTACTTGCCCGAGATTTGATCGTCGGTATCCTCATACCTAGTTCAATCTCGTCACCGACAAGTCTCTTTACTCGTTGCGTAATGCATCATCCTGTAACTAACTCATTAGTCACATTGCTTGCAAGGCTTATAGTGATGTGCATTACCGAGAGGGCCCAGAGATACCTCCCCGATACTCGGAGTGACAACGCCTAATCTTGATCTTTGCCAACCCAACAAACACCTTTGGAGACACTTGTAGAGCATCTTTATAATCACCCAGTTACGTTGTGGCATTTGATAGCACACAAGGTGTTCCTCCGGTATTCAGGAGTTGCATAATCTCATAGTCAGAGGAATATGTATAAGTCATGAAGAAAGCAATAGCAATAAAACTTCACGATCATTATGCTAAGCTAACGGATGGGTCTTGTCCATCACATCATTCTCTAATGATGTGATCCCATTCATCAAATGACAACACATGTCTATGGTCAGGAAACTCAACCATCTTTGATTAACGAGCTAGTCAAGTAGAGTCATACTAGGGACACTTTGTTTTGTCTATGTATTCACACATGTATCAAGTTTCCGGTTAATAGAATTCTAGCATGAATAATAAACATTTATCATGATATAAGGAAATATAAAATAACAACTTTAGTATTGCCTCCAGGGCCTATTTCCTTCATCATCAGCATAGTGGATCACAGTAAAATCTGGGCAAGCTGGGCTGACAATAGGAGCATGGATCAGATGCTGGTGCATAGCTTCATTGAGAATTGACTGTAGAAGATCAGCTGCCAGGACAAAAGGTAATGGAGAAATAGGATCCCCTTGTCTGACTCCTTGTCTGCAATGGAAGAGTTTCCCAGGCACTCCATTGAGCACAACAGAAGAAGTACCTGAAGACGGTAGTATTGAAATCCAATTTATCCATCTCTCTCCAAAGCCTCTAGCTTTCAGGATGGCAAGAATTGCTTTATGCTTAATCGGATCGAAAGCTTTCTCAGAGTCCAGTTTGAGGAGAACAATAGGTTATTTGGATACCATTGGCACAGTTCTGGTACAACAATGCACATCATTCGGCCATCGGCATGACACCGTTCAAAGCCATGTTCGGCTACAAGCCTCGTCACTGGGGGATCACAGCAGAAGGTACATGCTCTGTCCCAACACTTCAATCTTGGCTTGATGAGCGTGCCACTGTTCAAGCCCTTCTTTAGCAACACCTCAATCGAGCACAACAACTGATGAAAGATCAAGCTGACAAGAAGCGTTCCTTCCGGGCTTTCGAAGTGGGTGACAAGGTTTTCCTCAAACTACAACCATACATACAGTCTTCAGTCGCCCCAAGAGAAAATCACAAACTAGGTTACAAGTTCTACGGGCCCTTTCCCATCATTGACAAGATCAACGAAGTGGCATACAAACTCCAACTTCCTCCACAAGCAACAGTCCACCCGGTGTTCCACGTTTCTCTGCTTCGACAAGCTCTCCTCCCTGGTACGACTGTTGAACCTCATCTTCCTCACTGTTTGGATGATCTAGCTGTGCCAGAAGCAATTCTACAGACCCGTTGGCGCAAGAACAAAGACTGCGTCTGGGAGCAAGTAAAGATACAATGGTCAGCGAATTCCAACTTGGGCGTCACTTGGGAAGATAAAGCTAGCCTGATGGCCCGGTTTCCGCATGCTGAGGCTTGGGGGCAAGCCTCTTCCCAAGGAGGAGGGGATGTCAACGCCCCCGACAATCGGGGCCCACAAGGCAGCGTTGTCCGCACCCACCAGGCTTCACCAAGGTTCACTCGACCACGTCGGCCCAACCCAAGAGTCCATGGGCCAGAGTGGACCAACTGAAGACCCAGCAACAGCTACTAAAGGAAGCGTCACCGAGAGGAACAGCATCCAGTGGATCAAGGCAACGGCGGCTCGGCTCTTATCCCATTCCCCTTTCCTTCCTCGCGACGAACCCTAGCTTGCAATTCCTGTAATCTGTCTTTGTAATCGCCACATATACTGCTATTAATCGATCCTATCAGTTGGTGTGTACAATCTTTAGTATAACAGTCTGCAGTCTATTTGCCAACAATTTGTGCAATAAGCTTTATCTGAAGGGAGGTTCTTTATAACAGAGTCAATTTCTTGCTTTGTGAAAGGGGCATCTAAGTACCCGAAGACAGTAGCATTGATCTCATTGATCACCGAAGCATAGACAGAACGATCAGTAATTCTAGTCGAAATCAGAGATACTGCCACCACTGAATCCATCTCAATAGCTATAGGAAGTTCAGAACGTTGAATAGCAGAAGAAAACCCCTCCATACAAACACATAGTTCTGCCCCCAGTGCATCTCTGCAAGCAAATAAAGCTCTACATGTTGAAAATACTATCGCTCCTTTAGTATTCTGAAGTATCATACACGCACCCACCTCATCACTTGAGATATAAGATCCGTTCGTGTTCAGTTTGACCCATCCCTTAGTCGGCGGCTTCCAGCATAAAGCTGGTGTTGGATTACTTGACGCCCTAGGCCAGTCATAAGATATGACGATTTTACCTTTAACCGGATCAACATGAGAGTTCAACTTAATGCCGATCAGTGAGTCCAAATAAAACACCGGGTGAAAATTGCTTTCACGATGCGAAGACCTCATATACAGGCAACCAGTCTTCACTCGGTCTGACTCATTTTTTCCATGCAACCACCAAAAATCGGTGAAGCACGCCCTTACTTACCTAGGTGTGTAAACTCACACAGTAGTCGGACACGAAGACACGCAGAGGCTGGCGATGCACGCATGTGAAGGAGGTGGAGCTAGCAAAGGTGGAGTAGGTAGATGGGTGCATGACTGGCCGTTGGGGGATTCTGTCCCTGGAATCAGGGAGCAAGAGGCCAAGCCGGATGGATGCCGTTGGGGATTCTACTCGCCTGCTGGCTGGCTGGCTGGCTCCCTGCCCGGACGCATGAGCTCACGGCAGATACGCACGATATCTGCGTGCGCGTACCCGTGCCCGTCTCCACCTCCGTGGTAGTGGTACCGCAAGCAACGGCACATGCATGCACGTCGACGACGCGGACGGCCACCGTTGAGCAATGAAATCCATCCCTGGCGCTTCCCTTTTGGTCTCGGTCGTACGTACATGCCCCCCGTCCACCGGCGACCGCTTTCTGTTGGGTTGGTCTCGGAGACGGAGCACTGTGCTGTGCCTGTCATGGGTGAGTGGCCCTACGGAATACGTGCGTGCTCCACCTTTCCGTTGCCGTTTCGTTGCTCCCCTGCCTCACACCACACAGCACACTTGTGTCACTAGCTCCCTCCTCACCCTTTGCTTTCTGTTATCCTTTTTCCTCTCTCTCTCTCTCTCTCTCTCTCTCTCTCTCTCTCTCTCTCTCTCTCTCTCTCTCTCTCTCTCTCTCTTCTTTTTGTTGGCTTGAAGCTTTCAGTTATCTTTCCATGGACCCGATTCTTCTTTTCTTTATAAATGTATATATAAGTATGCAGAGTACTCCACGTAGCATCTTCTGTATTTTTTTATATACGGATGTTTCTTTAGACAATTTTTATATACGGATGTGTACACACGTATTCCTACGTACGAATTAAACCTCCTCCGAATTCAAAAAAAAATATTGAAGCTCCTCCCCCCAGCCTTTATTTCTAAGACAAGAAAAAAAAAGAGTTCCACCTGCTGCAATATATAGCTTGCTTTCCCCCGTGAAATAGGGCTTTCTGTTTCATCTCAAGGCTCAAGCGGGCCCGCGAGGACGTTTGTCACGCAACAACGGCATGGCGAGAGACAGGAGAGACAATGGACGCCTGGCTCACCAAAAAATAAAAAAAGTCAGGATGATCCTTTCTGCGACTAGTACTAGTACGTAGTATTTGTTTTCCATAGAAGTAGTGCATCTAAACGTACGCGATGCGCTGCGCGCTCACCACACGACAAGACGTACGTTACGTTCCGGACTGCAGTGACTAACCAGTCAAAGTACAAACATAATTAAGGATCCATATACATACATACGTACGTACGTATACAGACCGGTACATGTCATGGACACGGAGACCAGGCTCGATCGAGGCCGGACGTCGGTTTGATGGCCAGCAGTTAACTCGGTCGCCGGTCGGTCAGCCGATTTCTGCGTCGGTGGAGGCTGGAGCTGCAAAAAGACATGCGCCCGCAAGTTTTGATCGAGGAAGATACGACTGCTCCCAGTCCAAGAGAAGAGAAGAGAGCGCGCGTGGGGCGATCAAGACGTAGTACGTACTACTTGGACTGTTGCCGTGAATGCATCACACGCTGCCATGATCTTTCACATTTACTGCACGCCAGTACGTACGTGCTACTCCACAGACACTGCCGTACGTAGCACCAATGCTTCGCATCGGGACGCAGCCGCCCATGCATGCGTCCAGTAAAAATAAATCTCCACCACCACAGCACGACTGGCGATTGGCGACTGTGAGCCCGCTCGGACACGTACGGCTCGTCCGTGTGCATGCATGCACGTACGTACCAACTAGGGCAGTACAAGAGGGAGAGAGCCAGCCAGCTATGGGCTTCCATTTTATCTACTTGGACTTGGGAGTCTTGGAGAGGCCGACCGGGCTGGTTCATTCCTAGCTTTGCTCGTCGCCGACCGGTGTCAGCGGTGAAAATGCTGCGTGCGTGCGTGCGTGCGCGCGTGCGCGTGCATCTTTCTCGATCGTCCTTTTGCATTACATTGCATTTCCTTTGCATGCACTGCACAGTGTGGAGTTGGGCATGCATGAGGCTGGGGTTTGTAGGGTAGTAGTAGAAGTGAAGTGAGGTGAGCACAGTGCAGTGACTGTAACAGTGGCGCTAGCTATCACTACTATTACGTGGAGCACCACTGCGGCCAATAGAGAGGCTAGGCCAGTTAGGCAGATATAGCTAGCTAGGCGTGCATTGCATTGCATTGCATGTGTAGCTATAGTTCCTAGCATATATAGGGTGGTACACACACATATATGAGTATATGTAGGCATCAGTGAATGCAATGGCTCATTCGAGCGAGCCATGTGTACGCTTTTCTTTCCGTGATGCCAAATGTGGCCAGTTGTCATTACATACGTGGCGTGGATGAGAATCATCATCAGCTGGGACGACGCTCTTTGTCCATCCATGGATCCATCTCAGGCCCAACCCAAATGAGTTTATGAAACCAAAGGAATCGAAAAGGGAAAACGAGCTACACGCTACAGCAGCATGACAAGATGGTAGCTAGGTAGAGAATCCGATGCTCTTCCAGGGGGGGCATGCGCCCTGTGCTGTGCGTGCACAGCGATAGCATAGGCGCACGTCGATCTCGGTGTTGGTTTGTTGCTGGGTTTGTTTGGCTCCCACTCAGGCTCAGGACTCGGGACTCAGGAGATGTAGACGCTGCGGGGCCCCGCCCACATACATTGCGCTCTCATCATGCATCCATCCCCAAAGGCCAAAGCGGAGCCAAAGGAATCGGGCCTCACGCATATGGCCTTTGCTTCCCGGGAGGAGGAAAACTGCATGACATGCCGTCGACGAGGGTGGATGGATGCACGTCACGTCCCTTTCCCAACAGCCGCGTAACAGAACAGCTGCCTCACATATGCCCGCACAATACCATACGTGTGCTGTGGTGCTTCATTGAATTGAGTGCCCTGCCCTGCCCTCAAGCCTCAACCTAACTTCTCTACCAGTTTATCTCATCAGTAACACTGGAGTAGTGGTAGTATGTTTCCTGTGCTTCTCCTGGATCGTTTTCAACTAAGCCTATACGTATGTTAGGAAACAAATTGTGCAAACTGATGAATGGGGTTCAGTTGGTTGGCTGGACCAAGTGAATGAACAGTCGTATCACATGCCACCTACCCTGTCCTCTTTAAGCTAAACTTTGGGTGTCTATTCCTATTTTTTAATATTAAATTTTATTCGAGCCCCATCTGAAGTCAATAGAATCAAATGCCGAACGTGCGTTAATTTGATCCATCGGCAGACAACCTCAATCATATTTCCTTCCGACCTCATTTTTCAGCCCTCTAGTTGGTGCATGCACCTGCACAGTGTTACAACCAACGACTAACGAACTCATTGCGTGCGTGCGTGGGGTTTAGACCATGTCCAATACTAGTAAATGCTCAAAAACAATACTAAACAATACTAGTAAATGCTAAAAATACTCCACTGACTGGTGCTTCAATTCGTCATCCGTTTTCAACTACCCGAACGGTTGGGCTTTACAAATATCACCATCGATATGGACTCAACCCTCCAATATTACTCCACCAACTACTCCAAAATTAGGCTAATCAGGATCAAAAATGGTTCTTTCTAAATCTGCACAACTACACCATGCCAAGTCAGAATTTCGATTTTGATTTTACAGGAGAGAACGTCTGCGATTTGAATGAAGTACATATTATCTGCGCATGCATGGCGTCATAACTTGAGAATTTTTCCGGTGTTCATCTCTGCCTGTACATAATTTTAGTGTTTATTTTTAACTGCATCGGTGCACACCAAGATGGAGGACGAATTGCTCCAAAAGTTTCTGACAACGATATCACATTTTAACCTGTTGGTTTTCCTCCCCTTAATAGGAAGAAACAAGGCAAGAGATTGTCTAGGTAGTTAAGGAGATATTCCACCCTTGGAGGCATCTCTTGTTGTTTTCAGATTGCTTTCATCGGTGTTTTTCGTTAGCAAGAAGGCGGACATTAAAAAGACAGTTTTGACCAATTGAACTAGAATTATTGTTGCTTCCACGTCAAATTGCCCATGTAATTTATACCTGCAGTTTCAGTATTGTAGTTGACACGTGATAAATTATTGTCAAATTGTAAATATGTCACTGCAGTACAAAACTGGCATGCTTGATGGGTTTTCAGCAGCCACCGTAGTAGTAATAATCAAAGGAGGACTTACTGTATTCTAGCTTTCCTGTCACGCAATAATCTTGACGACAGAATGATGCCTATAGTCTATTCAACTTAACCAAAAGGGTAATATGTTTAATGCCATACCTATCCCGATTACCACAACAGTATTAGGCTTTCCCTCTGAAGCAACCCATTGCAGGCAAAGATCTGTGGTAAATTCAACTACCCAAGAAAATAGGATGCCTGAGTGGTTGTATCAAGTAAGTTATGTCAGTTCTTTCTTTATATACCTGAGTAGCTAGCATGAATGGAGTGCGAAGTTTGTGTGCTCGGGCACCATGGTGCCCTTTTTTGGGAAAATAATAATTCAAAAACCATATTTAAAAGTTAAAAAAATTGAAAACAATTTCGTGGAAACTTGTATGTATTCACCACTGATCCATGAAATTTTGTTTTGAAAAAAATGTAATTTGTAAGTTGTACAACAATAACAAAATTCCGGCCCCATTTGAAAATACATATTTGTCTTATTTTTGTACGCCACGTGTGAAAGCAAACCGTTATGAATTTTTGCATATATGTAGTATATACATGTGTGTGTGTTTACAAAAAGTTTTTAAAAATTTTACGCTATAAAAAATGATTTTTTAAAAGGGGCACCAAGGTGCCCGTGCACCATTTGCAATTAGCGCCGTGCATGTCTTAAGATAGGACATGACCTGAACTACCAAATGTAGTATAAGTTGAGATTTTATTTTGCTGCAGTGGATTCAGACGTGAGAGTGTCAGGTCACACATAGTCTGACCCAGTCCAGTCCTCCTTGGTGCAACTATAAAACATGATGACTGCTCCATCCATCCACGTTTTCATCCATCCATTCAGCAGATCAACAGGCTCGCTCGATATTGTTGCTGTACACCTCCGAGTGTGTGCGTGTGTGTGTCCATGCATGCCAGGCCCAGGGTGGTGTATGGAGCAATAGATAAAAGAGTAAGTCCAGTCAAACATGGGCAGAACCGGCACTGTGGGTGGTAAAAACTGCCGAGAAACTCACATTGCAGTGATTGCTCACTGCACGGTTTCTTCGTCAGTTCAGGTATCAGTTTGGTTTTAGCATTGACCGTGTGGGTTGGGTTGGTTGCAGTTGCAGTTGCAGAGGCCATAATTAAGACAGGATTGTCGCCGGTGATGAGGCGAGCAGGCAGGCAGTGTGCAGGTAGCAGCAATTACAGAAAAGCGAGCGAGCGAGTGACGAAGCAACTGGTAACGGAGTCAGAAGAGAAGAAGCAACGAGATGCTGTTGCAACAGCAGTTTCGTTGGCTTGCAAAGGCGTGCGTGGTGAGGATGCATGAGGCGAGGTCCTCCTCCTCCGCCGAGGCACCATCCATCCGTCCCTGCCATGCTCACGCGCAACAGTCCAACGGAATCCCCCGAGAGGCCGAGACCACGCCCGCCCGCCCGCCCGGCCCCGACCCGCCCCGCCCCGCCCCGTCCCGCCCCGTGAGAGAGAGAGCGAGAGAGGAAAATGACTCGTCGTTCTTGTTGATGAATGCAACAAGAAAGAAAAGAAAGAAAGAAAGGCTCGCCGCTGCAGGGGGCAATTTTTACTAGTTATTTTCTTGCTTCTTCGATCGGCACAAACAAATGGAATAGAGACAAGAGGACATGAAACTAAGTTCGGGTTGCCACCATTACATTACATGCGACTTGTTTTAATCCCATCTGAATAAGTACTGTAATCAGCGGCAAAACTGAGGAGAGTGAAACCAGAGAGGTCACATTCATCGCCATAAATAAAACAACTTAACTCCTCATCCTCCTCATCTTCTCCTAGTCTGCTTCTTCTAGACTCTAACCTTGCTTAACTAGCTAGGAAGGATTGGCCGCCTCCCTTAGGATGATGATGATGATGATGATATCGGCCTCCACCTGTACACCGCACCGCCCCGCCCCGCCCGGTCATGTCGAGCCCACGCCCAGGAAGTCGAAGAAGGGCAGGCTGAGCTTGTCGCCATCCTCCTCCTCGTGCTGCTGCTGCTGCCTGCGCTGCTGTTGCCGCGCCGACGAGGACGACGGGGCGGAGAAGGCGGAGCGCGCGCTGGGTGAGAACGCCTGGGTCACGGCGTGAGCTTGCGGAGCCATGTCGTAGCCTGCACCAAAGACCACCATGTCAGTCGGAGTCGGATCAAAACGCTGGCCATGTCCATGTGGAGGACTGACGACTGACGACGCAACAAAACAACAAGAGCTTGGGGCTTGGCGCTTGGGACTTGAGCCTTGAGGGCAAGCATGCAGCGAGGGAGGCACGTACCCTGGTGGTGGTAGAAGCAGGGCACGGCGGCGCTGCCGGAGCTGAGGGAGAGGTCGGTGGTGCAGGTGGACGCCGACTCGTCGGACTCGCCGCCGCTGTAGGCGCGGCTGGCCGTGGCCGTGGCCGTAGCGGCCTTGCTGTACACCCCGGTAGCTATGGCCACCCCCATGGCGAACGGCTGGAGCGGCATGGGAATGGGAGATGCCCCGTGGTGCTGGTACAGGTGCTGGTGCTGGTGCTGGTGCTGGAGGACGACGGCCGGGGCCGGGTGGTGCGGCGCCGGGGCGATGGAGGAGGAAGAGGAGGCGGGCTTGCTGCGGCGGCGGAAGGCGCCGGACTGCTCCCGCTGCCTGCGGGCCATGAGGACGTGCCAGTGGTTCTTGACGGCGTTGTCGGTGCGGCCGGGGAAGAGGCGGGCGATGAGGGCCCACTTGTTGCCGTAGGCGCGGTGCGCCGCCATCAGCCGGTCCTCCTCCTCCTCCGTGAAGGCCCGGCGGTTGATCCGCGGGTCCAGCTGGTTGAACCACCGCAGGCGGCAGCTTTTCCCTGTTGGCCGACATCATCACAAAATAAACCAGGAATCAGGGCGCAGAACCCACGATCACCATTCACCACTGCGTTAACCGCAACACACTCCAAATTACTAGTAAAATGCATGTATTTTACTACAAGAAAGAAAGAAAGAAACAAGTCCAAGAAGTTATCCACACGAAAACAAATAAACGGAAGATGGTCGCAGTAAAAGAAACCAAAGCAGTAGACTAGTTCCGTTTGCGCATTCAATGCATGCATCTTCGAATCCGAAATGAAACAGCATTGCATCGGAGGAACTCCACATAGTATTAGGTTGTTTTATACCTGATCTGCCGTCGAGCTTCTCGGCGATGAGGTTCCAGTTCTGGGGCCCGTACTGGCCGACGAGTTCCTTGAGCCGGGCGTCCTCGGCGGGCCTCCAGTGCCCCCTGGAGCAGAGCTTCCCCTGCCCGCCGCGGCCGTCCTCCGCGTCGTCCACGTCCGCGGCCGCCTCCTCCTGCGGGTACGGCGCCGGAGGCGGAGGCGGAGGGTGGCTGAAGAAGCCGTTCATCTCACGAGCCATTCTTGGTCTCTCTCTCTCTCTCTCTCTGTCAAGGTTCAAGGAGGAGGATTGGAGGGGAGGATGCCTTAAAAGGCGAGGAGCGGGAGGGTGAGTGGTAACGGAAGAAGAGAGGAGAGCGAAAGGGACAGCTTCTTGTTTGCTGTTGATGCCGCTGCGAGGGGAGTCCCTCTCTAATATAGGAGGCGGGAGGGGGAGGAGGAGGCCGCCTCCTCTCTTCTCTTGTTCTTGCTTCGCCACCCGCAACTAAATGCCAAGCAAGAAACCAATTAATGCCTCCTAACTTTAACTTTATATCTCTCGGCTAAGCTAATACTAATTGGTTTTTCTTTTCTTTTCTTTTTCGGTTGTGTAACCTCGGTTTGGTTGGCTTTGGGGGGCTTCGCTTACTTTGAGACTCATGGCAAAAGGGTTGGAAAAGAAGGGCAGAGAGAGAGAGAGAGAGAGAGAGAGAGATCGGTGATTTTATGAATGATTCTTTTTTGGGTTCCAGAGGCCACTCGTGTGGGTTTGGGGAGTCCAATCCCAACCACTACCAGGGGCAGGGGCCGGGGTGGAACTCTGTCCCTTGCCACCTTGACAAACCCACCGGAACGCCCCTTCTCCCTACGCGCACCCCGTAGCATACCCAACCCACATTTCTTTCTTCACCACATTACTATGGGATGTGTATCTATATCCATCTCATGCATTTACTACTTCTGCCCCCGTTATTTATGTCAAATATACGCCAATATTGAGCGCAAGCAGGCTTACACATCCTGTGTTTATGTTTGGGGATATGGCTGGCAGTTGCTATCCCAAGGCTGCAATTTTGGTTACTAGTAATTACTAGTAGATGGAGATTTGAATATCTTTTCAGCGCTGCAGAGTCAAATATTTGGAACACCTAAGCAAAGCAAGCAAGCTACCAAGTTTTTGTAACTCACTCATCTACACCTTCCCCCACAAAAGAAAATATCTACACATTTACGTAAGACCAGAGGATTACCTGCCATTCAGATAAGTATAGTAACCGTGGTCAAAGCCTCGACCGAGGTTCAACAATCTATAATGTCCGCCCCCACGAACCACGACGGGAAGGGTAGCAAAAAATGGTTCTGGATATTTTAGAAAAAAAGTAACACAATTTAGTAGGCGACGAATCAGATTTCAGATGGCGCAAGCGACAAGACCTGATTGGTCACATATGCCACTAATAGGTTTAAGTAATCGCAGAGTAACGAACTAACGAAAACGGCAATATATCGTGCTAGGTTCAACAATGTCTGTAATGTATGTTGCATGGTGGGTTGGGTCGCAGAAATGGTTCAAACAATTTGGAAGTAAGACAATTTAATAGGCGACTGACCAGATTTCATATGACGCAGGTGACAAATTTTTTTGTCACAAATAACGGTACGAGGTTTATGTAGTCAACAATAAGCACTGCCGAGGACAACAAGATAACTACTTCATTACTTGGTTGATAACGGTAACCTAACATGTCGTGCTAGATAAAAATTCGAGAGGATAAGACCAATAGCAATGACTTTAGAAGTTTCCAAATAAGTGATTTCATTATTTTTATAGTTGTAGGCGATGACGCGTGTGGCAAGACCTTGGTTGCAATACGAGGTTTTCGTAATCACACCATTAACACACTAGCGAAAATGACAAGCTAATGAAGTTAGTTTCACTAACCGGGCACATAGATCAAGACACAAATTTGCAAAGATAAGACCGGTAGCAATGAAATTAAGAGAATTAGCATGGGTAAAAAAATAACAACCCCAATTGGCTATAAATGGTAGTAGGATGTTTCCGCGATCACGAAAAGAACACGATAGCGAACACGACAAGCTCCTTCATTGCTCAAGAATCCAATTCATAATTGTAACCGTACATCACGCTAGATACAATTTTGCAAAGCTAAGGCTGAAATCAATGCCTTTACGAACTTCCAAAGAATTTATTTTATTTTCCATGTTTATTTAATTGCAACAAATGACGTAAAACAAACTAGTTTCTCATAAAGGCTAGTAGGAGGCTTCTGTAGTGCAACACTGATGTTGTGTTGACCATGCTTGTCCACATTATTGTTCGGAATCAAAATGAGTAATGATAACCATATACATCACGCTAGAAACAATTTTACAAAGGTAATCCTAGTAGGGATAACTTAAATTGTCATTTCCCGTGGGTTCGGCTGGTAATGTTTCATACTGACATTTGCAGAGATATGACCACTAGAAATGACTATAAAAGCTACCAAAGAGTTCATTTTGTTGTTTCCATAATTGTAAGAGAGGACTCATGACGAGCCTTGTTGGTCATAAATTGCAATATGAGGTTTTCTTAATCAAAATAGTAACACAATAGCAATAATGCTAATCCACGTAATTAACTAGTTATGTGAAAATACTTGTCCCTAGGTTTGTTTTGGTGATCAATGACATCATAACTCAAGGGACAAATGAATATTCAAATCTATTTCAGATGATGTCCCAAAAGAGGAAACTGCAAAGACCTTAGGTGTGAACGTATCTATGTGTTATACTAACAACCATATGAGGCTATAAATAATGCTAGTGGGATTGGCGTAAGGGTATCTCTCTCTCTCATCTGTTCTCTCATCCCTAACCTAGACCACTCGAAACCCCAGAATCGACAACATTCACCATGAGAGACTGATTTTGTCCGAACCAATAACTAGAGCAGAAACTGGAAGTTGGATCCAGTTGTTGAGAAGGGAATGAGGAAAGACAGAATCGGAGATGGAAACAAGAATTAATATGCTCACTCGTATCTAGCCAGTAATGCACTCAATTGGTACAGTGAGCGTGAAGCAACAGTAAGAACCTGAGTAGCTTTTACATGGGGAAAGCTTAAGAAGGAGTTTAGAAGAGCTATTAGACTTGTAAGATTGGATGAGAAATTGAAACCTGAGTTGGAGCCATCACAGGATGAATTTTTTTCCTAGTAAGTCAGACCGTAAGGATGATGAAGGATATTTTGAGAGCCTCACATTTTCTAGAGTAGTTACCCAGCCAGAAGCGGAACATTGTATTTCGAATATGGAAGAACACACGAGGACAAGTGCCATCGAAGAGAAGGATATGGTATGATACTGAAAGGATCGAGAAGAGGGGTCTAGAGGGGGGGATTAGACCCTCAACAAGCAAAAGTAGCAGTTTTTAAGTTCTTCAAGTTGAGGTGGAGTTTTAGCACAAGTTTAAAAATCCACAACACATTTCAAGCAAGCATGGCAAGAGTATGAGCAGCGGAAAGTGTAAAGCATGCTAATTGCAAGAAAGTAAAGGGATGGGATTGGAGTGTGCAAACGCAATGTAGACACAGAGATTTTTGGCGTGGTTTCGATAGGTGGTGCTATCGTACATCCATGTTGATGGAGACTTCAACCCACAAAGGGTAACGGTTGCGTGAGTCCACGGAGGGCTCCACCTACAAAGGGTCCATGAAGAAGCAACCTTGTCTATCCCACCATGGCCATCGCCAACGAAGGACTTGCCTCACTCAGGTAGATCTTCACGAAGTAGGTGATCTCCTTGCCCTTACAAAATTCTTGGTTCAACTCCACAATCTTGTCGGAGGCTCCCAAACGACACCTAACCAACCTAGGAGACACCACTCTCCAAAAGGTAATAGATGGTGTGTTGATGATGAACTCCTTGCTCTTGTGCTTCAAATGATAGTGTCCCCAACACTCAACTCTGTTTCGCAGATGTGGATATGGTGGAAATAGGATTTAAGTGGAAAACAACTTGGGGAAGGCTAGAGATCAAGATTCTTGTGGTAGGATTGGAATATCTTGGTCTCAACACATGAGTACGTGGTCCTCTCTTAGAAAATGAGTAGTGGAAATGTAGGAACGTTATGATGGCTCTCTCTCATACGGAGAAGGGGGTGGAGGGGTATATATAGCCTCCACACAAAATCCAACCATTACACACATTTGACCCAACTCGGTCAGACCGAATAGAAGAACTCGGTGAGACCGATTCAGTTCAAAATATGAAAGTTAGGAATCTCGGTGAGACTGACTGCAACAATTCGGTGGGACCGATGTGCTAGGGCTAGGGCAAAACCTCATCTCTGTGAAGCCGATTGCGTGAACTCGGTGAGATCGATTTCTGCAAAGAGCAAACAAAGAGTTGGCCAAGCAAACTTGGTGGGACCGACTGCACATTTCAGTGAGACCGAAATAATTGCAATAGGCAACAGAGAGTTTGCAAGGCCATCTCGGTGAGACTGAGATCCGTATCGGTGTGACCGAACTGTCTAGGGTTTCTCGCAATGGCTATGTCAAATGAACTCGGTGGCGCCGGATGGATCATTTCGGTGGGGCCGAGTTTGACTTTGGGTTTTGGACATATGTGGAAATGAGAAAGTGGGTGAGGGTTTTTGGAGCAATATCACTAAGCACTTTGAGCAAGTAGACCATTAAGCAACACCTCATCCCCTTTTAATAGTATTTGCCTTCCTATGGACCCAATGTGATCTTGGATCACTGAAATAGAAATGAAGAGTCCTGAGCTTTTGGCAATCTTTGTCCTTAGCATTTTGAAGGGGTTCCACATCCTCTTGTCCTTACCACGCCATTGTTGAACTCATCTGAAATATACTAGATGCAAGTATTAGTCCAACAAGAGATATGTTGACATTAATTACTAAAAGCACCCAGGGAGCACTTGTGCTTTCAGATACGCCATAATGCATTTGACCGAAGAAGCCACAACTTTGTGGAAGATGCATCAGATGATTGACAAGGAATTGAAGAACATCACTTGGAAGGAATTTGGAGCAGTTTTGTTGAGATGCTGACTTGTTACAGCGATGCCTAAGATGCTGGAGCAACAGGAAGAGAAGTTTCATGCTTGTGTTAGTTGTGGAGAACTTGGGACATACCCGGGGAGAACACCAGGATGAATGCCCTTGTTGTGAAGAGAGCCATCTAGAAGAAGAATGCCCTATGATTGAAGTCACATGTTTCCTGTTGAAGGAATAGATCATGTTCCAACGCATTGTGAAATCCATTATGGTATATTATTGGCAGTACAATAGCAGAAGAAGAACCTGGAAGAAACACTAGGGACCCGAAGGAGGATGAAATAGACAGTACATACTCAAGAGGCCCAGGAAACCCTAACTACAGTAGATAATGCCGAGGAGAAGGAAGCTTAATTGGATAATAAGGAACCCTTGCACCAGACGAAAGAAGGACTCGAAGAAGGAGAAATAGCACCCGATCAACGTGAAGGAGATGCCACACTCACTGTGGAAGAAGAGTACCAACTAAACTGATCAGTATGGTCGACTAAAAGGGGGGGGGTGAATGGAGACTACCAATTTTTAGCTCTTTTAAATAGAATAGGCTTGACAATAAAATAGGTTGTCTAGATATGCAACTAGGTGGAGAACCTATATGACAAGCACAACAACAAGCACAAGATACAAACACAACATAACTTGCAGAAAGTAAAGGTCAGAGATAACCACAAGTGGAGTCGATGGAGATGAGGATGTGTTACTAAAATTCCCTTCCTTTATCGGGAGGTACATCCCCGTCCTAGCGGTGTGGAGGCACAATACTCCCCAAGAAGCCACTAGGCCACCGTATTCTCCTCATGCCCTTGCACGATGCAAGGTGCCATGATTCCACTAGTGGTGCCCTTGAAGGCGGCGACCGAACCTTTACAAACAAGGTTGGGGCTCTCTCCACAACTTAATTGGAGGCTCCCAACACCACCACGAGCTTCACCAGAATAGAATGTAGCTCCAAGGTTCCGTCTAGGGTGCCCAAACACCCAAGAGTAATAAGATCCGTAAGGGATTAGTGAGGGGAATCAAATAGCTCTTGGTGGAAGTGTAGATCAAGGTCCTCTCCTCCAAACCCTAGATAATCAATAAATTTTGATGGCTAGGGAGAGAGGTCGGGTGAAAATGAGCATAGGGGCAACATGGAGCTTTCGAGATAAGAGGTAGGTCTTCTTTGGGAAGAAGACTGATACGTCCCCAATGTTTCTATATATTTTTATTGTTTCATGCTATTATTATTTATCAATCTTGTATGCTTTATGTTCAATTTTATATTATTTTTGGGAACTAACATATTAACCTAGTGCCCAGTGCGAGTTCTTGTTTTTGCCTATTTTATTGTTTCGCAGAAAAAGAGTACCAAACAAAGTCCAAACACGATGAAACTTTACGGTGATGTTTTCTGGACTAGAAGAGACCGTAGAAGCTTTGTGAGGAGACCATAAATCGCATGAGAGAGGCACAAGCTCGCATGGCATGCCCCCAGGGGCGCCATTTGAGCTTGTGGCCCCCTCACAACTCCGTTTGACCTAATTCCAAGCCCATAAATTCCCTAAAATCCAGAAACCACCAAAGAGAGATCCGAAACCATTATTCCACTGTTGCTCCCGCAATCCCATAGCATTTGGATCCCCTATAGGGGGAGATATCTTCAACTGAATGCGCACTACTATTACTATCAGTCTAGACCCTCAAAGGCAACACCACTTCCAACATTTACTAGATAGTATGGTAGACCAACTCAAAGTGTTGAAAGCATCCGTCAGAAGCGACTCATAGACATGTCGACTGCAAATGTCCCTGCTCCTCTTCCCGACATGGAACATAGTGTACTACACTACTTATTAAAGAAGAACATAAGAGGAACATGTTAAAGAATAGCAAGCACATTTTGGATAATAATGTTTGTTGCCCAGCCATGATGAATCAGAGCACATAAATAAACTAATCTCTCTCTATATGTGGTGCACATGCTTTTCGAAACTAAAGTAGGAACATTAGCTGACCAATTAAACGTTCTTTGTTTTAGTCATATTAGCATCATATGAGATTCGTATTTGAACAACTAAGATTTGGAATTATGAGTGGCATGTTGTTTAGCTTGATGGGTTGAGGAGCAGTGCTAGCATGACATGAAGCACCTAGGATGTGGTAGTGAAGTAAAAGGGGAAAACCATAAGCATTGCGAGTATAGTGTTGAGCATGCCATGGCGGATCTGAAGGTGCAAACCAGACAAAGGCTACTTCGCAACCAATGTTTGCTTTCAACTAACAAGTAAGATTCTAAGTGATGGACAAGAAATCGAAATAAAGCAGTGGTGATCTATTTTATTGCTGAGATAAATAAATTGAGCAGATTTGAAAGAGTACCGCCTCTGATGCAGCGGCGTGTAAGCATCTACTGAGATGGTGAGGGTTTTGTGGTTGGGATGGCTGTCGGCGGCGTGCAAGCAGAACTAGGAGGGCAGACGGTGGCGGCGAGGGATATGTCCTGGCGCGATGGACGAGATGGCCGTAAGAGCGGCCCTGCCAAGGTGGACGACGACACCGATGAAGTGAGAGGATGTGGTGCAAGGATCCTGGTCTAACGTCATGGATGAGATACGTCAATCTCATATAATGGACGACGGTATCAGGGTATCAACTCCGGCATGGTGGAGGGGGATGGTGGTGGATGGGGTGGCAGGAGGAGGAGACTAGGGTGGAGAGGGTGTTTTGGCACCCACAGAGTACAAATGGGGAAATGAAGGAAGAGAGAGGTAGGGGAACCATGTCTTTGAGACGCGCTTGTCTCAAATGCGGGGAAAGTTACAAAGTTAGCCCCTGTTTAAAATTTCAGACATCAGAGCGATATTGGTCAATTGGGGATAGGACGGTAATCTTCCATACACTAAATATTTGCCAAGGGCAATTTCGGTTGAGGAGAGTTTGTTTTGGTGCCCACTGTTAGCGCCCACCGTGTATGAATCGGGGTGAGAGGCAATTTTGGCCGAGGAGAGACTATGTTTTGGAGCCCACCATGTATGAATCCAAGTGAGAGGCGGTTATGTCACATTCAAGTGAATTTACAAACCTTCCCCTATTGAGACCTATAGAAATCGAGCCAACATGTTTTGCGTGTCAGGGATAGGCAGTAATTTCCATCTTCCAAAAATTGGTTTCGGGCGGTTACGACCAAGGAGGGACTGGGTTTTTGCTTCTTAGTTCAAATTTTAGGAGAATAAACTTGCACGTTTACCGTGCCAACTCAATTAGAATCCATTTTGTATTCTATTTTTTCGGACAGGATCCATTTTGTATTCGAATACGAATCTATATACATCCTTTTTATGTATATATACTTTCAAAAGCACAACACCCTTTATATATATGGTTTACAAATGCCATGTTCTCAAATTCATAAGGTTAAATCCACCTTAAGTTGAATTCAAATATTTGAAACCACATTATGTTGAAATCAAATGTATGTGATTCCTTGCTAACTATCTCCAATTAATGTGTGTTTCATGCAGGGTTTTTTTACTTCTCAAACACGTATAATGTGTTTGACACACGCAACATATCGTGTAATACCATTTAGACATGAATTGCATAAGCCACACAATGTCCCAAATTAAAATATATATGGATCACTAGTATTGATAAATTAAATAATATTACATGTGTCCCCAAATTCAAATGAATATGCAAGTTTGATAGACCAATTTTTTTCCTGATATTATCAATGTCATGATCTCTAATTCAAATATTTGAATCCCCTTTAATCAAGATATTCGTCTCATATAGCAATCACTCATGCCCTTATATCTCTCTCTAGACCCGTACGCGTTTACTATCTCTTGGGCATCTCTCGTGCTCCTTGTATATATCGCTCGGGAGAACGGTCTTTTTTATTCATCACACACTAACAGTACTCTCCCCTCAACCTTTACTCTATCTCTCTCTAGGTATATCTCGCTCCCTACTGTGTCTCTCTAACTATGATTCTCCCTCTGAAATCTCTTTCTCTCTCACAAACACAAACTCCGTCTCCCGGGGTCTCATTTCTCTCTATTATTCCCCTGTATGCCACTCACACACCCTCTCTCTCGAGACATGTCTCACGATCCCTATGTGTGACTCCCCCTCTGACATATCTTTCTCTATCACAAACACAAACTCAGTCTCCCGCGGTCTCATCTCTCTCCACTTTTCCCGTGTATGCCGCTCACACACACCCTCTCTCCCTAGGGATATCTCATGCTCACTATGTCTCTCTAGCTGACTCTCCCTCTAAAATATCTTTCTCTCTCATGAAGACAAACTCTGTCTCTCGGGGTCTCATTTCTCTCAAATATTCATTTGTATGTCACTCACATGCACCCTCTCTCTCTCTCTCTCTCTCTCTCTCTCTCTCTCTTTCACAGAACTTACCCTTCTGACGATCCACTCTACTCTTATCTCTAACACACACACACACACTTGTCAATCTCCCTCTAGCTAGCGATCTCTCTCCATATCTCTCTTTCTCCATCAACATTCTTTAACAGATGCACTCTCGCCTCCTATCATGATGACCCACAAGTATAGAGGATCAATCTTGTACCTTCGATAAGTAAGGGTGTCGAACCCAACAAGGAGCAGAAGGAAATGATAAGCGGTTTTCAGCAAGGTAATCTCTACAAGTGCTGAAAGTAACAATGATAGATAGTTTTGTAGCAAGGTAATTCGTAAAAAGTAACAAGTAGCAATTTTAACAAAGCTGAAGCAAGGTGGACCAATCCTTTTTATAGAGAAGGACAAGCTAGAAAGTTCTCTTATATAAAGCAAAGTGCTCTCAAGGACACATGGGAATTGTTGACTAGTCACGTTCATCATGTTTAGCTGATTCACGTTCGTTACTTTGATAATTTGATATGTGGGTGGACCGGTGCTTGGGTGCTGTTCTTACTTGAACAATCAACCCACTTATGATTACCCCCTCTCACAAGCACCCGCAACGATGAAAGAAGAATTAAGATAAATCTAACCATAGCATGAAACATATGGATCTAAATCAGCCCCTTACGGAATAACACATAAACTAGGGTTTAAGTTTCTCTCACTCTAGCAACCCATCATCTATTTATTACTCCACAGTGCCTTCGCTTAGGCCCAGGTATGGTGAAGTGTCATGTAGTCAACGTTCACTTGACACCACTAAAGGAAGCAACAACATACATATCATCAAAATACCGAACGAATACCAACTTCACATGATTACTTATAACAAGACTTCATGCCCTCAAGAACAAAAGTAACTACTCACAAATCATATACATGTTCACGATCAGAGGGGTATTGAATATGCTTGAGGATATGAACATTTAATCTTCCACCAAATAAATCAACTAGCATCAACTACAAGATGTAATCAACACTACTAACAACCCACACGTATCAATCTGAGGTTTTGTGGCAAAGATTGAATACAAGAGATGAACTAGGGTTTGAGATGAGATGGTGCTGATGAAGATGTTGATAAATATTGGTCCTCCCATGATGAGAGGATCGTTGGGGATGTTGATGGCTTCGACTTCCCGCTCCCAGAGGTAAGTTTCCCCGGCGGAATTGCTCCGCCGGAGAGCAAAAGTGCTCCTGCCCAAGTTCCTCCTCGAGACGGCGGCGCTTCGTCCCAAAAGTCTTCTCTTTATTTTTTTCAAGGGTAAATGGCTTCATATAGCAGAAGACAGGAATCGGAGGCCCTCCAGGGGGCCCACAAGCTCATAGGACACGCCCCTTGAGCTTGTCGCTCCTTGGTGTCCCCCCTCCTGGTATTTCTCCCGCCAATATTTTTTATACATTCCAAATTAATTCTCCATAAATTTTCATGTCATTTAGAGTTGTGCATAATAGCTATCTCTGCTGTATCTTTTTTCGTTCCAGAATTCTAGCTGCCAGCAATCTCCCTCTTCATATAAAACTTGCAAAATAAGAGATAAAAGGCATTAAAATTGCATCATAAAGTGAAATAATAATCCAAAACTGAAAGTGCAACCAATCCCCGGGTGGTTTTGGTATTTAGTAAGAACATATATGTCATTGATCTAATGAACATTGATGATATTTTTCAAAAGAGGTCAACAATTGGCATGGCATAGACTAATGGATGTCGACCCCTCAAAATGTAAAGAACAAATTTGGCTACCCCAAGACTATACATTTTTTGGTTTAGTGATCCAAGGTCACATTGAGTCTCTGAGGAAAGCCAGTACTATTAAAAGGGGATGAGGTATTGTTGATGAGGTTGTTTCTCAAAGTGCTCAGTGATATTGCTCCAAAACTCCTCAATCACTTTCCCACAATTACACCCATCCAAACCCTAAATCATCATTTCTGTCCCACTGATACTATCTACCCCGGACCCACCGAGATGATCATTCTACTACCGCAGCCAAAACCCTAACATGTTGGTCTGACCGAGAAGGCCTTGCCAACTTTCTATGATGAAGTCGCTTTGTTTTGGAATATCCAAGACAAAATAGTCGTAATTAATGAAACACGGCTGTGCCCTAGCCATTGCACCCCGATCTCATCGAGATTGTATAATTGGTCTTACCAAAAACGCTAATGGTCAAGTCTTTCTCACTAGTCGGTCTCACCGAGATTTTCATTCGGTGCCACCGAGTTAGGTCAAAGACTTGTAATGGTTGGATTTTTTGTGCTTCCTTTATTACCCCTACACCACCACTCCCTCTCAAGAGAGATCCATCAAAACGAAACACAACTTCCACCATTCATTTTTGAGAGAGAACCACCTGCTCATGTGTTGAGATCAAGATATTCCATTCCTACCATTTGTACATCGATTTCTAGCCTCTTCAAGTTGCATTCCACTCCAATCCTTCTCCTACCCAAGCCAAATCTGTGTGAGATAGATTGAGGGTTGAGGAGGCTATCATTTGAAGTACAAGAGCAAGGAGTTCATGACCGACACAACATCTATTACCTTTTGAAGAGTGGTGTCTCCTAGATTGGTTAGGTGGTACTTAGGTGTCTCCAAGATCATGTGGAGCTAAACAAAGAAGTTTGTAAGGGCAAGGAGATCGCCTACTTCGTGAAGATCTACCCAACTGATGCTAGTCCTTCGTGGATGGAATCCATGGTGGAATTGAAAAGGTTGCTTCTTTGTGTACCTCTTCGTGGGCGGAGCCCTCCGTGGACTCCCGCAACCATTACCCTGTGTGGGTTGAAGTCTCTATCAACATGGACGTACGATAGCACCACCTATCGGAACCACACCAAAAATCATTGTGTCTTCATTGCATTTGAAATCTCCAAATCCCTCCTTTACTTACATGTGCAATGCTTTACTTTCCACAACTACACTTTTAGAATTGCATGTGCAGGGTGATACTTGACTTGCTAGAATTGCTAAAATCTGCCTACAACTAAAATTGGGAAAAGGTTAGGTTTTATTTAGTCAAGTAGTCTAATCACCCCCCTCTAGACACACTTTTGTTTCTACAAATACACAATAAATAACAGAAGAAAAACATGATGCAAAATGGACTTATCAACTCCCCCAAGCTTAGACCTCGCTTGTCCTTAAATGAAAGCCGAAATCGATAATCATGACCCCATGTCGATAAAAACAAAATACGAACATGAAAGCATCATGATCATTATCATTGCAGCAATATATAATCATAAAAGTTCTCATGCTAAAGTAACAATTCATTCAAAAGCTAAAGTATGATCCATAAACTTCATTGGAAACTAACAAATTATGATCTTAGTCATTGAAACAATCACAATCCATTAGATTTTCAGAAAGAGTCAATGTCAGAGCTCTTTTTAGCAAGTTCACATACTCAACCATCATTTAGTCTTCTATGATTGCTGACACTCATGACATATTTATAGAGCAAAATTTTTAGTCAAACACATCGGAAGATGGGGGTTTATAGTTTTCACCGCCCAACTTATTTATCTTGAGGATAATGTCAACAATAATAACTAATGACCACTTACATCCAATTGGATATATGTGTGTGGATCTTTCCCCACCACATGTTGCTTGTGAACTAGAGAATAAATATAGCAGAATAGGGATGAACATTATTGACTCTTCCGTAAAAGTAAATACGAAAAGGTAAAAGATAGGCCATTCACAGAGGGAAGCAGAGGTTGTCATGCGCCTTTTGCTTCTGGATGTGCAAGCTCTTAATGGAAAGGAACGCTAGTTTATATTGCCCCTTGTGATAGCGACATTTATTATGCAGTTCGTCGCTTTTATTTCTTCACCATCACAAGTTCGTACAAACATATTTTCCCTTCCAGTAAAAGATCATACATATTTAGGAGCAATTTTTATTGCTTTATGCACCGATGACAACTTACTTGAAGGATATTATTCAATCCATAGGTAGATATGGTGGACACTCATGACAGGAGACTGGGTTTAAGGGTTTTGGATGCACAAGTAGTATCTCTATTTAGTGCTCTAGCAAAATATCCTAAGCAAGCAGCACATGTTAGAGGATCCACGACAATATAAATTCTATGTGAATATAAGAAAATATAACTCATTGCGTTGTCTTCCTTGTCCAACATCAACTATTTGATATAGAATATTTAATGGGGGCTCACAATCATAAAAGATGTCCAAGATAGTATATTTATATGTGAGAACTCTCTTCCTTTATTACTTTTCATTAATTTCATTAATGACCAATGCTATGTTTGTTAACTTCTAACAAATTTTATCAACTATACTTCTTTTATGTGAAGTCATTACTCCCAATGAGATTAGCATATGATCTTTTTATTCTTTATTTTCTTTCATTGCTAAGAAACAAGAAGGTAAAGCCAAACTCAAAACTACTCTTTATTATTTAACTCTCACACAATTACATAGATAGATCACGAAACAAGCACTCGAAACTAGATCATACTAAAACTTTGTTTTTGTAAATCACAAAATAGCTGAGGATCAGACTAAGATAGATAATGATGATAAAAGTGATGGTGATACGATACTGGGGCACCTCCCCCAAGCTTGAAACAAGCCATGGGTGGTTCCCACACCCATGTATTCAAGCGTCTTTCTTTGGTGATCATGGTGATGATGTGATGGGCTTGTCCTCTGGCTTCCAAGGCATAGTCTCTCCATCCTAAAAGGATGAACGTGTCTCTGGGGTCCTGAAACTTGCAGCTAAACTCGTAACTTTAAACCTGGCTTCATACTCAAAATTCTAGTTTTGCAAGTCATCAATTTGAGTGTGAGGATGATCAATCCGGATCATTGAGCTTGAAGATGGCATCCCCAACATCCTTCGAGTCCATTTCGTGCTCATGTACGAATTCCATGATCATGGAATGGTTTGCATTAAGTTTGTGCTCCACCATCCCTTGGCACTTGAAGATCTCCTACTCCACAGCTTCGAGCCTGGCCCTCACACTCACGTCCTTCTTGGGCCCTTGAACATCCAGATGTGAAGAACCCCCTGAAACATCTCAATGTCTTGAGGGTGTTTCATCACCTCTAGAAGGTAAGGGTTGATGACCTTCTCGTATAACTTAGAGGCACCATGGTGATCTTGATCTGTCAGAAAAATAACCCTAAACAAGAATAGAGGAGAAACTTGCGATACGTTTGCCAAAAACAGCGAGTAGTATATATAATGAACTTTTTCGTGTAGGACAGGTAATCTGGGAGAAAATGGAGTCGAAAAAGTCCACAAGGGAGCCACAAGTTTAGTAGGCGTGCCGAGGGGGTAAGGCGCGCCCCCTGAGCTTATCGCTTCCTCGTGCACTTTTTTGATTGTTTATTATATTCCTAATTTTTTATATATTCTGAAATGAACAAAAAGTGCTTTTATGGAACTTTTGGAGTTGGTTTACTTACCGTACCACATACCTAATACTTTTTAGGGTTTTGGATCATTCCGAAAGGTCTGTTCTATGTGCTCCTCCGGTGTCATTACTTAAATAATATTAGTTTCAACATTAATGGGCGTCCCTACGGTATAATGATCAATTCATTGCCCATTGACCACTCTCGAATTAGTGCCTTCGGCATTGTTGATCTTAATATCTCTAGAGCGATAAGCTTCTTCAAAGAACATTTAGAGAGAAGTTTTCCTGCAAAGAATCTGAAACGAGAATTGTATAATCAAACATGGTCACCTACTTTAAATTCCATTTTAAGATTCTTTTGTCATGCCAACTTTTAACTTTTTTCTTTAAACAACTTGGCATTTTCATAAGCTTGTGTCCTCCGTTCATCTAACAAGCTAACATCAAATAACCTCTTTTCACCGGCAGGTTTGAAATCATAATTAAGTTCTTTAATTGTGTAATAAGCTTTATGTTCTAACTCAAGAGGTAAGTGACATGCTTTTCTATAGACTATTTTATATTGAAACATACCCATAGGGTTTTTATAAGCAGTTCTATAAGCCCATAATGCATCATCAAGTTTGTTAGACCAATTCTTTCTGGATCTATTAACATCTTTTGCAAAATTAATTTTATTTCTCTATTGATCAGTTCAACTTGACCACTAGACCGAGGATGGTAAGGTGATTATATGGTTGACATCATATTTAGCAAGAAGTTTACGAAATGCACAATGAATAAAATGTGAACCACCATCAGTCACTAAATATCTAGGGAGTCCAAACCTCAGGAAACTAAGTTCTTTAAACATTTTAATAGAAGTATTATGATTAGTATAGTCGGGCCCATGGGACCAGGGGTACCTAGGCCTGTCTGCCTTCGGCCCAGGGCGCGGCGCATATCCAAGGATCCAACGACTGCCCACCAGCAGACGACATGAGCAAGACCCCTCGCGAGGTCCTTGCCTTGTGAGTCCTCCATCAGCAGGCATCCTGAGGAGGCTAGGCGGCCCCACCGGAGCCTCGTGATACGTCCATTTTGCACCATGTTTTTATGTTGATATTTATTGCAGTATGGATTGTTATTACACCTTATGATGTACTCCCTCCGGTCCTTTTTACTCTGCACATTGGATTTGCCGAAAGTCAAACTTTGCTAAGTTTGACCAAATTTATATTAGAAATTATTAGCATCTATAATATCTAATAAATATAATATGAAAATATATTCCAAGATGAATCTAATGATATTGGTGTTGTTATGTGAATGTCTATAATTTTTTATATAAACTTGGTCAAAGTTGGATGAGATTGACTTCGGACAAACCTAATATGCAGAGTAAAAAGGACCGGAGGGAGTAATTCGTATGCCTTTCCTCTTTTATTTTGCAAGATTCACATGAAGAGGGAGAATGCCGGTAGTTGGAATTTTGGACCGGAAAG
Source organism: Triticum urartu (assembly GCF_003073215.2). Taxonomy (NCBI): domain Eukaryota; kingdom Viridiplantae; phylum Streptophyta; class Magnoliopsida; order Poales; family Poaceae; genus Triticum; species Triticum urartu. Next base: position 235,476,096 of record NC_053024.1, read on the forward strand.
GAGAAAGTATGATATCCCTATTCTGCACAACTCCAAATGTCCTGAAATTTTACTGAGAATTATTTTGGAATATATAAAAAATATTGGGTGAAGAAATACTAGGAGGGGACCCACCAGGTGGCCACAAGCCTAGGGAGCGCCCTACCCCCAGGGCGCGCCCCTGAGCTTGTGGGCCCTCTGGCCATCCTCTAGTGCCCATCTTTTTCTATATGAAGTGTTTTAACCTAGAAAAAATAGAGGGAAGACTTTCGCGATGAAGCGCCGTCGTCTCGAGGCGGAACCTGGGCAAAAGGAATCTATGTGTTAGGCAGAGCGATTCCGTAGGGGAAACTTCCCTCTGGGAGGGGGAAATCGAAGCCATTGTCATCACCAACAATCCTCTCATTGTGGGAGGACCAATCTTCATCAACATCTTCACCAACACCATCTTATGTCAAAACCTAGTTCATGTCTTGTATGCAATCTTTGTCTCAAAACCTTAGTTTGGTACCTGTGGATTGCTAGTAGTGTTGATTACTCCTTGTAGTTGATGCTAGTTGGTTTATTTGTTGGAAGATCATATGTTCAGATCCTTAATCATATTCAATACCCCTCTGATCATGAACATGAACATGCTTTGTGAGTAGTTACTTTTGTTCCTTAGGACATGATAGAAGTCTTGTTATAAGTAATCATGTGAATTTGGTACTCGTTTGATATTTTGATGAGATGTATGTTGTCTTTCCTCTAGTGGTGTTATGTGAACATAGAGTACATGACACTTAACCATGATTTGGGCCTAGGGGAAGGAATTGGGAAGTAGCAAGTAGATGATGGGTTGCTAGAGTGCAGAAGCTTAAACCCGAGTTTATGTGTTGCTTCGCAAGGGGCTGATTTGGATCCACATGTTTAATGCTATGGTTAGATTTATCGTAATTCTTATTTCATAGTTAAGGATGCTTGTGAGAGGGGTTAATCATAAGTGGGAGGCTTGTCCAAGTAAGGACATCACCCAAGCACCGGTCCACCCACATATCAAATTATCAAAGTAGCGAACGTGAATCATATGAGCATGATGAAAACTAACTTGATGATAATTCCCATGTGTCCTCGGTAGCGCTTTGCCCTATATAAGAGTTCGTCCAGGCTTGTCCTTTGTTACACAAAGGATTGGGACACCTGGCTACACCTTTTTTTTCACTTGTTACTTGTTACCCGTTACGAATTATCTTGCTACCAAACTACCTATTACCGATAATTTCAGTGCTTGAAGAGAATACCTTGCTGAAAACTGCTTGTCATTTCCTTCTGCCCCTCGTTGGGTTCGACACTCTTACTTATTGAAAGGACTATGATTGATCCCCTATACTTATGGGTCATCACCTCGCGAGGCCCCCTTGTGAGGCGATCTCCCAAGGCCCCCTCACGCGGGCAAGCAAGTCAAGAGCTGTTCAGCTGGCCGTGTGGCGTCGTGCCTTCATGTGGTTGACGTGCGTGACAACGAATGGTCCCAGGGGTCGTGCCAGTAGCCGTGGATGACAAGGGTTTCCTCTTTGGTACTATGGGAGGAGGGCCGGCACGCTGGTTACCAAAGCAATCCCCAAAGGCTTCCTGATCGGTGCAACAGGACCAAGACGACGGGCGTGCAGGACGGAGGTCATCACCGAGCCCACCGGCCTGTCATGGACGAAAGATTTGCAGATGAAGAGCACCTTTTTTCAGGATAGACTGTGCCCCTGTCCCCCTCCAAATTGCCATTGTGTGGCAACCCTTCCCGCCAAGCTTTTCGGGGGAAGACGACCAAGGCATGTATAAAAGAGGGGCACATAGCTGCTGTAAAGGGAGGATTCTGGCTCTCCAACCCTTGTACTCTTGTCTCCACCACGATAGCAATCCACAAACAAAGGAGGAGTAGGGTTTTACACCGAAAGTGGCCCAAACCTGGGCAACTACCGTGTCTCCAGCCACTCTCTCTAGCTCGCACTCGTTGTAGCTCCGATGTGGCTCGTTGTAGGAAAGTGTAGGGCGTCAAGAGCAAGCACGCCCCGGAGTTTGAACCTTAGGGTCCCCGGCGCCCTGATTTCGACATTTGGCGTGCCAGGTAGGGGTTTGCCGCTGTTCTTCCGCTCCATTCTGACCTCCGCTTCACCGACTCCATGGCTGACGCTCATCGTGTGCGTGCCGAGCGCCGGGCGGCTCGTGTCACCCAGGCAGCTCTTGTGGGCTGTGAAGACCGCTGCCACCACTGACCTTGCCACCCATGAGCAGCTGGACTCCTCCATGCACCCCTCTATGCAGCCAGATGGTCGCACTGCTATGGCCTCTTCATCCCTCGCCCGCCGTAGGCTGCCGAACGCGCAAGCTGTGCTGCTCATGGCGCGCGAGATGCTGCGTTACTGCCCGGACGACACCGCCTATGACGCCTGGCTCGGCTGCATCACCGAGCTCGTCAATGCCTCCAGATACGCCTCGACCTCCTCTCACTCGCTCCGCGCTTTGCTGTATCACACTGGGGACGTGGCGCATGGCACGCCACGGCCACCTCTCTTGCACAGCGACCTCGACGAGCCTTGGTGTGACACGTGTCCACGCAACCCGTCCCGGGGAGCGCCCCCACCGGCCCGGGATGAGGCCAGCTACCAGATTGTTCACCGCCCGCCGCCCAATGCACGCGTGCTCCTTGAGCAACAGCGCCAGCGCCAAGACCGTATCATCCAAGAAGTGGCAATGGTAGTGTCGGTGTACAAAAAGAGGGGTACACTTTTTGTACCCCTATAACTGTGCACGGGCAGTCTGAGCCGCGGGCACCACCACACCCAGCAAGGCAAGGGAGGTGAGCCAGGGTAAGACCGAAGCTCAAGAGAACTACGACGCCAAGACCAAGACCACAAAGAACAAAGAGGACAAAGCGGACTCCCTCGGCAAGATCCTTGTCGGGAGACAGTTCTAGCAGCCCCGTCAAGACCCTTGTCGCGGCGACTCGTCCCGCGCCTACGGAGTGAATCACCCTTGAGTCCACTGCCCCCAAAGGGCAAGGATTCGGGAGACATCCCCGTGGCGACATGCAGATCTTTGTGAAGAAGTTCAAGACCGGATACGCACTAAGGAGACGACAACCCTTGGCGGGATCTCGGCCGAGGAAGACCACAAGGCCCCCGGCAAGCGCCTTGCCGGGGATGACAGTAGGCACCTCGGCAAGGCCCTTTCCGGGGCCCCAGCAAGGTCCTTGCCGGGGACACCCGCAGGGCCACCGTCAGGCCCACGCCGACTGAGCCTCCACCACCGCATGCATGCAGCTGCCGACCCAACCAGCTGGGCAGGCACCTGCGTGGCGGCATGCAGGTCTTCGTGAAGACCCACCACTGCGCCACCTCAGCTGCCTGCTGACCTACGTGGCATCGCAGGCGTCGCTGGCCAGGGCGCGTTTCGACACAAGAAGGAGTGGCGACGACGGACAAGGCAGATCTCTCCCCCGTCCCCGATAAAGCAAGGACAGCTAAGCAAGACACATTAAATGCGCCTTGTCATGTAATGCGAGGGATAACCTCGCATCACTGTTCCCTTTCCACCTCCTGTGTGCCACTGTGGCCACCCCTTTTCCTATAAAAGGAGGCCCGAGGCGACCAGGAGAGGGATTCGGCTATTTGGAGCTCGTCACACCCCATAGCTAGCTCAAGAACACAAATACACAATCCACCAATGTAGGAGTAGGGTTTTACGCATCCTTGCGGCCCGAACCTGGATAAACGAACCATGTGCTACCTGCTTGATCCGCTCTTCTCACGACCCCGCGCCCCGCTAACCGTAGTAGGGATTCTCGTGATCCCATAGGTGTCGTTCCCACCGGCATCTTTGGCGCGCCAGGTAGGGGGCGCAGTTGTGAGAATCGGCTCTAGCAATCAGCTCAGCACTCCTTCGTCTTCGTGGCTCTTGGAGAAGGATGGAGGCCGGAAGATCAGTGCTCGAGTGACTACAAACAGGAGCTAAGTTGCACTGAACCCTTATTTGTTCTATCCTTTTTATATGAGGTTATTCCCCCCCAGAGATGTCACGCCTTTGTATGAGGAACCTGCACGGTAGGGGGCTCTCCCACGATCGGCAACGCCCTTGCCCTATTTCGAGTCCGCTCAACAGCTCAAGCGGTTGCGTTGAGAATGGTAGAGTAGCCTTCCGCAACCACAACGCTCTCGATTCTGACTCGAGTCAAGCTCGACAGTTCGAGCGGCCGCGTTCGGAATGGAAAGGTGGCTCGTCCGGCAGCACGCGTACCTAGCAGGCCCATGGGGATCCGTCCCCAAAACGCCGCTCGGGGCTTCTGCGCCGGTGAGCCTACCCAATCGGCGTAGGGCGCGCATACAAAGAGGAATTGAACGGGGAAATAACGTGCATGAAATTAAAAGTACTGCAAAGTTATATTACATCACATCATTGCTGTGGTTCTTGGTCGTGAACCTACAGCGGCGGTGAAGAACGGGATGCCTAATCCCGGTGCTGGCCTTCCACCCTCTTGATTTCGTCGATGCTGCTGATGACGGGCTTGATGCGCTCCTTGAGCACGGTGAGGTCAACACCCTCCGGCAAGCTATCCATCGCGGCACCGAAGTCGAGGTCGGGATTCCAGTACACCATCTTTGTGAGGACCTTGGTCATGACCCCCCGGCAAAGTCGCCGGGCTTCCCCGGCCAACGTGGCCACTCGGTTGGAGTGAAGATAAGCCAAGGCTCCGAGGACGCCCTCGAAGAACAGGGTCAACTTGGTGTTGACGGTCCCGCTGCGCTCAGGGGCATACCTCACGTTTGGCATCCCAATGGTGGCCAACTGCGAAGTGACCCTGTCGGCAACCTCCTCCAGACGGCTGATCCATCTGTTCTCGCCCGGCACATAATCCTGGTGGGAGGCGGCCTCATTCGCCCGCAGCTGCTTCTCCTCCTCCAGACTCCTGGTCAAGGTCTCCTCCCGAGCCCTGCTCTCCGACAACATCTTCTCGAGATCCTCTAGCTTCAGCTTGAGATCTCTGACAGAGTTTTGCGCTTCGGAGAGCTCCCCAGCCTTGCTGATGACCGCTCCTTGCGCCTCCACCAAGGCGCTGTTGAGCATGCTCTTCTCGTTGGACAGCTTGAGGGCCTGCTCCTTCAGCTTGTCCTGCGCCACCTCCAACTCCCTTACTTTTCCGGCATGGGCCAGAGCCTGGGCATCGAGTGCCTCCTTGTGCCTCTGCTCCAGCTCGCGAGTCCGCCGCGCGACAAGGGCCTCGAGCTCCTCATCCTTGCCACGGAGCGCCGCGGCAAGCTTCGCCTCACGCACCGTGAGGTCCTCTTCCTGGGAATCCAGTGTGGCTTGATGCTAGTTTCGGACGGCCTCGGCCGCGGCAGCCAAGTTCGTCGCCTGTTCCTGGGCCTTCTCGATGTCAGCCATCTTCATGGTGAGCTCGATGTTCCGCTTGGCCAATTCCTCCTGAAAGGCCCTCTGCTCCTCGCGAGTCTGGTGGAACCAGGTCTGCGTCTTAGCAACGCGTGCCTTGAAATCCAGCTCCGCCTGGTCCACCGTTGCCGTCCTGGACTTAACCTTGTCCAGACGGAGACGGTAGAGCGCCTGGAGTTTTTGGAAGTTGGCCCCCATAGCGCGGAAAAGCTGCTCTTCTGGAGAACCATCACCGCCAACGCCCGGCTCACCGACAACCTCAAGCCCGGTGGCGGCAAGCACCTCGCCGTCAAAGACTTCCCCTTCGGCGGGCGCCCGGGAACTTGACGCCCCTGGGAGGTGGACGAAAAGATCGCCGCCCACGTTCAGATACCTGCCGGGGCTCGAGGTTGAGGAGGAGGGAGGCTGATCATCAACCGCCTCTTCCTCGGTGGTGGCCTTGCCGGCTTCCCCGGCAGGCCCACCGTTGGCGCCCTCGGCAGAAGCCTCCCCGGTCGCCTTGGTGGCCCCCGCCGCGGTGTCCTCGGTAGCATCCTTGGCGGCCTCATCAGCGGCGACCTCGGCAGCGTCCTTGGCGGCCTCCTCAGCAATGTTCCCAGCAACGGTATCCACGTCCTCCATACCTGTTGAAGGAGGGCCTGGGTAGTAATGGGAGCATGGAAGCCAAGAAAAGGATAAGGGAAAAACAGATACGGAGGACAGGTGACTCACTAGTGCCAGGTTGTGAAGCAGAAGTCCCCTCCCCGCCAGCATCCGGCGCCGTGGAAGAGTCACCAGCGCCCAAGTTCCCCTCTTCCTCCATGGGTGTGGGCTCCGTGCTTGATGCCCTTGCCGGGGACGCCCCTCGCGGCGGCGTAGTCGATGGGGGTGGTGTGTTGGGGGTAGCCCTCTGCGGCTCCTCCTGTTGCCGCTCCCCTCCTGCAAACCTGGCAAGGTCAACACCATAGCATCAGACGCCTACCACATGTCGAGTAAGAAGAGGGTGACGAACTTACGCTGGGGGCTGTGCCGGGGGCTGCTGCCCGGGCTGCTCAACACCACCAATGGCATCTTTGAAGCCCCAGCTGGGGGATGACTGCTCGCCGAGGCCTTCGCCCTCTTCACCCTCTGGGACAACGTCTCTGCATCCCTGCAAAAGCAAAAACGGATAAATATGGGTGGCTTAATTCAGAGGAATGGAAATGTCAATAAGGAACGGACTACTTACTCGTCATCTATCTCCTGTTCCTCCACCACTTTCCTTATCCTCTTCGGGATGAGAGGCCCGAGATCAAAAGTGACCTCCGCGTCAACATCCGAGTCGACATCTGCCGGAGGGGGCGAAGACGACGGGGGTTTGTGTGCGCCCAGATGAGGAAGGGGCCGTTGTCTTCTTCTTCTCAGCGGCCTTCGTCAGCCTCTTGGCTGCCGTGGCCCTCGTGTGGCGCCCAGACCCCTCCAGGGTCAATTGAGGCCGCGTAGCCCTGCCGGGTCGAACCGGTTCGCCGGAGTCAGCCCGCCGCAGGACTCGCCCTCTTCCCCTGGTTGGCATCGAGCCTGCCGCCATGTCCTCCTCCGACGACGACTCGTCGGCCGCGTCTTTGACAAGCGGAGCTCCAGTGTCGGCGCTGCCGACCTCCCCGGAGGCCGCCGCCCACCGGGTGAGCTCCTCTTCCTCCGCAGCCGTTGCGGCCTTGTCCTCCACGCCCCCGGCGCTGCCGGCCTCCATGGCAAGCTGTGCCTCCCTCGCCCTAGTGGCGATGTAGTCTAGCTCTGCTTGGGTGGTGTCCATGATAAGCCGCTGCTCGACGTCGGCATTGACGTACACCTCAATCAGGGTGTCGAAGAATTGCTGCACATCCGCGTCCTTCGGCTCCTCCCAGCTCGGGACAGGGCCGTGCGCATTACAGTCCGACATCATGGAGATGATCTCGGACCGACGCGAATTGTTGCACAACGGGACCACCCCCGTTGGCAGCTTGAAAAACGGCCCCTTGAGGGCCTTGCCAACCTTTGCGGCAGCCCTCGCGGCCTTGCCGGTCCGCTCGACCTCTCCATCATGACCCACATCAAGCTGGAAAAGCTGCTGGCAGAAGTGGGCATGCGCCAGCACTGTGAAGTTGTGATCAAGGCCGGGGCGGAGTCGCATAATGTCGGCCGGATTCGTAAAAAGCCAGGCTGGCCTCCCCTAGTTGTGCATCAGGGCGATCCGGCGAGGAATGAAGTCCGCCCCGATCATCTCAAGGGTGAGTCCAGCCCGGGTGAGCCGGAGAATCCTGGTGGTGGCGACGGTGAGCCTCCCGTCGGCGACGTCGACATCACTCCAATCGCTGCCGCGGACCGGCGGCACTCGGCGGACCTTGCAGAAATCCGGCGGGTTTTCATCTTCAATCGAGCACCACCGGCCACGCCATTCCTCCCACCTCTCCTTCACGGCACCGTCCGGGTACGCCCCCTTGGATCTTGGGATCCAGGTGACGCAACCGGAGATGGCTCCTCCCGACTGGATTTGAGGGAAGAAGTAATGGCGGAAGAGCGCCGTGTTGGGTTGCACCCCGACAAAGCCTTCGCAAAGATGCGAGAAGAAAGCCATGCACGCCACCGCATTCGGAGTAAAATCCAAGAGGCGAAAGCCGAAGGTGCGCATAACTTCGCAGTAGAAATCGGAGAAAGGGGGGCATAACCCGCAAGAAAGATAATCGACGAAAAAGGGATACCGATTTGGAGCAGGATCGGCGCAAGTAGCAGGAATGATGCGCGTCGCCGGGTGTCCCGAATCTCCCCCCATCTTCGCTCCCCATAGGGGCCTGAAGGAGGCCCGGAGCTCTTGAACATCAACCGTCAAGGGGAAGAAAAAGGCGGACTTCGTCCGGTCCCCCGACAGCGCGCTCTCCGGTGTCTCCACAGTCCCGGTGCCCTTAGCCACCCGCTTGCCCTTGGCGAATTTGGGCGCCATGGCGACCAAAAAGTTCAGAGGGATGAGGAAGGGGGATGGCGAAGCAACAACGGCGGGCAACGGCGGAAGCTTAGGAAGGAAGGAAGAGAGGAAACGGCGGCTCTAAGATTGGAAAAGGCACGAGGAAAGAGGAGAAAGTGAGCAGCGCGCCCGCGGTTATTCCTTTCTTATCGGGGAAAACACGGGCCGCCTCCTTTCACATTAACTGCGACGTGACACATGCATGCAAAGACCAACCCCACGCATGCCGCCCCACGTCACACGCGCCTCCCCACGCCGCGCCGCACGCGGGAATCATGGGAAGCGCAGCGCGCGAAGAATCTTACCACGGTAAAAACCGCCCCGCCTGCCCGCGCACCGTTTTTGGGCCTAGCCCAACAACACGTTGCACTTATGTGTGGCCCAGGCCCGGGGGCTCCTGTCGGTGTACAAAAAGAGGGGTACACTTTTTGTACCCCTATAACTGTGCACGGGCAGTCTGAGCCGCGGGCACCACCACACCAAGCAAGGCAAGGGAGGTGAGCTAGGGTAAGACCGAAGCTCAAGAGAACTACGACGCCAAGACCAAGACCACAAAGAACAAAGAGGACGAAGCGGACTCCCCCGGCAAGATCCTTTTCGGGAGATAGTTCTAGCAGCCCCGACAAGACCCTTGCTGCGGCGACTCGTCCCGCGCCTACGGAGCGAATCACCCTTGAGTCCACTGCCCCCAAAGGGCAAGGATTCGGGAGACATCCCCGTGGCGACATGCAGATCTTTGTGAAGATGTTCAAGACCAGATACGCACTAAGGAGACAACAACCCTTGGCGGGATCCCGGCCGAGGAAGACCACAAGGCCCCCGGCAAGCGCCTTGCCGAGGATGACAGCAGGCGCCACGGCAAGGCCCTTGCCGGGGCCCCGGCAAGGCCCTTGCCGAGGACACCCACAGGGCCACCGTCAGGCCCACACCGACTGAGCCTCCACCACCGCATGCATGCAGCTGCCGACCCAACCAGCTGGGCAGGCACTTGCGTGGCGACATGCAGATCTTCGTGAAGACCCACCACTGCGCCACCTCAGCTGCCTGCCGACCTACGTGGCATCGCAGGCATCGCTGGCCAGGGCGCGTGTCGACACAAGAAGGAGCGGCGACGATGGACGAGGCAGATCTCTCCCCCATCCCCGATAAAGCAAGGACACCTAAGCAAGATGCATTAAATGCGCCTTGTCATGTAATGCGAGGGATAACCTCGCATCACTGTTCCCTTTCCACCTCCTGTGTGCAACCGTGGCCACCCCTTTTCCTATAAAAGGAGGCCCGAGGCGACCAGGAGAGGGATTCGGCTATTTGGAGCTCGTCACGCCCCATAGCTAGCTCAAGAACACAAATACACAATCCACCAAAGCAGGAGTAGGGTTTTACGCATCCTTGCGGCCCAAACCTGGATAAACGAACCGTGTGCTACCTGCTTGATCCGCTCTTCTCACGACCCCACGCCCGCTAACTGTAGTAGGGATTCTCGTGATCCCATAGGTGTCGTTCCCACCAATAGGTAGGGCGCCAGAACCGTGCTGCCCTTGCGCATGGCGTTCTGATGTCTACTACACAACTTGTTCTTGTAGACTCGTGTTGGGCCTCCAAGAGCAGAGTTTTGTAGGACAGTACCAAATTCCCCTCAAGTGGATGACCTAAGGTTTATCAATCCGTGGGAGGTGTAGGATGAAGATGGTCTCTCTAAAACAACCCTGCAACCAAATAATAAAAGGTCTCTTGTGTCCCCAACACACCAAATACAATGGTAAATTGTATAGGTGCACTAGTTTGGCGAAGAGATGGTGATACAAGTGTAGTAATGATAGTAGTAACAATAAAAACCAACAAGGTAACGAGTAACAAAAGTGAGCACAAATGGTATTGCAATGCTTGAAAATGAGGCCTAGGGTCCGTACTCTCACTAGTGCAATCTCTCAACAATGCTAATATAATTGGATCATATAACCATCCCTCAACATGCGATGAAGAATCACTGCAAAGTTCCTATCTAGAAGAACATAAGAAGAAATTGTTTGTAGGGTACAAAACCACCTCAAAGCTATTCTTTCCGATCAATCTATCCTAGAGTTTGTACTAAAATAACACCAAGTTATTCTTTCCGATCGATCTAACCAAGAGTTCATACTAAAATAACACCATATGATACACATCAACCATCTGTAATGTCACGTAGATACTCCAATGTCACCGCGATTACCCCTGAGTTGACTATACGATATGCATCAAACCATTTTAGATTCATAAAACTCAATCCAACACAATAAACCTCAAAGAGTGCCCTAAGATTTCTACCGGAGAAACAAAAACGAGAACATTCATGAACCCCTATGCATAGATTACACCAATGTGACCTCGGGAATCTGCGAGTTGAGTGCCAAAACACATATCAAGTGAATCCATATGATACCCCATTGTCACCACGGGTATTCATGGCAATACATACATCAAGTGTTCTCAAATCCATAAAACGCATTCAATCCGGTAAGAATGAAATATCAAAGGGAAAAGTCAATTCACAACAAGATAGAGAGGGGAAAACACCATATGATCCAACTATATTAATAAAGCCCATGATACATCAAGGTCGTGACATCTCAAGAACACGAGAGAGAGAGAGACTAAACACATAGCTACTGGTACAAACCCTCAGCCCCGAGGGTGGGCTACTCCCTCCTCATCATGGTGGCCATAGGAATGATGAAGATGGCCACCGGTGATGATTTCCCCTTCCAGCGGAGTGGCGGAGCGGGGTGTAGATCGGTTTTTCATGGCTACAGAGGCTTGCAGCGGCGGAACTTCTGATCTAGGGTTATTTTTGATGGTTTCTCTATTTATAGGATTTTTTAGCGTTGAAATCACGCGAAGATGGGCCTTAATGTGGGCACAACCCATCTCGGTGCGCCCGAGCCTCCTGGCATGCCCAGATATCTTGTGCTCACCTCCTTCACCTTCTGTTCCTCCCACGAAGCTTCTAGTTCCTCTTTTGTTCCAAACAAAATCGTCAAAAAGTTTCGTTGCATTTGGAGAACTTCTACTTCTGCACAAAAAACAACACCACGGTAGTTCTGCTAAAAATAGCGTCAGTCCGGGTTAGTTCCATGCAAATCATACCAAAACCATATAAAATTGTTGTAAACATGGCATGAATACTTCATAAATAATAGATACGTTGGAGACGTATCACGTTCCGTCAAGCGGCGTGGGCTGCTGGGCCTTCACCCGCGAGCTGTGCCGGGTGGTCTAGCCAACCAATTTCTAGCCGGAGTTGCCCCCGCTCTACAATGACTCACTCGGACCTGCAAGGTTCCGTCAGCTCTACACGTCGAGTATCTTGGCGGCAGGTGGCGACAGGAAGGTCATGGTGAACTGGTTCCCCATGGCCCTCGGAGATGACCCGCATGCCTGGTTTATGAGTCTTCTCGAGGCTATGATCTCCTCCTAGGAGGAGCTCTGCGACCGTTTTGCGCATGCTTCGTCCGGCTCGGCTAGGGCACTGGGGGCTACCATGAGCCTCGTGTAGCGGCGTGCATCCTTGGTGAAGCCCAGGCCCCAATCCTTGGTCTCCATTGAAAGCAGCCCTCTCATGAGGTGAGTGCCGACTCCTAGGAAGCTGTGCTCGCGTGGTACCCAGAGTGGTCACAGTGTGACATCACCTTCGACTTCGGAGACCATCCAAGATCCACGTCCGCCGCCGGCGTGCTCCCCATGATGTGCACCCCCTCCATTAGCAACGTCGCTGTCACCAAGACCCTCATCGACGCGGGTGCCGGCCTCAACATGATCTCCAACGAGACCTTCAACACGCTCCAAGTGCCCTACGACCAGCTGGTGCCAACCTATCCCTTCTCCGGGGTGATTGATGGTTCTACCGCCCCCCCTTGGCCAGGTGCGACTTCTCGTCACATTTGGGACTCGGGAGAACAACCACAGCGAGCTGATCGACTTCGACGTGGCGTGCATCGACCCGCATACAACGCCATCCCGGGATATCCAACACTCGCTAAGTTCATGGCAGCGACCCACCCCCGGCTACAACGTTATCTAGATGCCCGGATGCGGTGGTGTTATCACAAACGTCGGCGACTAAGAGGACACGGTCCGCACCCTCAAGCACGTCTATAAGGCCGCGGCAACCGCACACCCAGATGCCAAAGACATGGCCAAGTCTCCCGAGGCCGCGCCAGCAAGGAAGAAGCAATTGTTCTCATAGGACCACGCTGAAACGAAGAAGGTGTCGGTTGACGGTAGCGGCTCTGGCCTTACCTTCACCATCGGTGCTGGCCTTCCTCCCGAGCAGGAAGGCGCGCTTGTTGCTTTCCTTCGTGCGAACTCAGACGTCTTTGTTTGGAAGGTGTCTGATCTCTCTGGGGTTTCGAGGGAGGTGATCGAGCACCACTTAGTGGTGTGCCCCAATGCACGCCCCATCAAGCAAAAGGCGCGACACCAAGTGTTAGAGATGCAAGAGTTCATTATCCAAGAGGTGCACAAGTTGCAAAAGGTTGGGGTCATCCAAGAGGTATGCCATCCTGAGTGGCTCACTAACCCAGTCACTACAAAAAAAATACACTTCTGTGATGATACGTGTTTGTCACAGTAGGTCGCTTCTTTTGTCATGCATGTACATCCATGACAAATTTATGACAGAATCAAGATAGTCATACATGTGCTGTCGTAGAAGTGTTCCATGACATTACCAAAATTATCATCACGGAAGTGTCCACTTCCATGACGATAAATCGCGCGTCACAGAAGTGCTTTCGTCAAGGGTGACTGACACGTGGCATCCACCGTAACGGAACGCCGTTAAGCTATCGGGTCGGGTTTTGGATCCGATAACCCTTTAACAGCCCCGACCAATGGGGATTTTCCACGTGTAAAATCATCATTGGCTGGAGGAAACACGTGTCGGCTCATCGTTGGGACAGATGTCAACCACTCATTGGACGGAAGGCACCTATGATACGTCGACATGTGGCACGACCCAACAGAGGCCCATTCCTGTGAAAAGGCCGGCCCGTTTGACTTGGTCAAAAGGTGGCGGGCCGGCCCATGTAAAGCCTGTTAACGGCCTGTTCGCATATAGCCATTTACAACCCGCTAACCCAAGGCCCATTACGCCCTATCCGAATTAGGCCCAGTAGCGTCATCTGGGCCATCAAATATGATTCCAGCCCATTTTCACTTCTGGCCCATGTATGGCCCATGACATCTTTCGGCCCATATGAGGCCCTATGTAACTCTTGGCCTATTAACGGCCCGTGGTGAAACTGGCCCGTAATGAACAGTGTATCACTTTACACCCATTTACGGCCCGTATTGAAACTGGCCCGTAATGAACAGTGTATCACTTTATACCCATTAACGGCCCGTTGTTCCGTTGGGCCGTTTCTAGCCCATGTTATCTTTCGGACTTCTCAGAGCCCATTTATTCTTGGGCTCATTTCTAGCATTCGTTTACTTACGGCCCGTTACTGTCATTTTCTGCTTGTGGGCCAAATTCAGCCCGTGGTTACAGTCGGCCCGTTTGTGGTCCATTAATACGTTGGGCCGTTTTCATAGCGTCATAAAATACGGCCTATTAACGATGGCCCGTTACAGTCGGCCCATGAACGGACGATTCCAACTCTAGCCCGTTTACGGCCATAATGCGGCCTGTTATTGGCCCATGTTTGGCCAATCGATCATACGACCCGTATAAGGCCCATTGATGATACGATCCATAGAAGGCCCATTGTTTCTACGACCCATAGAAGGCCTACTGTTTCTACGGCCCGTAGAAGACCCATTGTTTCTACGACCCGTAGGAGGTCCAGTGTCACTACAGTAAATATTAGCCCATGGTTATTGTGGCCTAGTTTTAAAAAATAGGTTATTGCAGCCACTAGTTAACCGCGGAAAAAGAACTGCAATGACTACAGGCAAACAAATAAACAAGACAACAAGGAAATAAATAAGCAAGCAACTAACGCTAGGCTATCACGACTATTACACATATTACATCCACTGGGCGTCAAAGTTCGCCACCAGTGCAAATATAGGGAACAAAGCAGCATATCATATACACTGGCCGTCAAAATTGGCTAGCAGTGCAAATAAATGCGGCAGCAAAACAAGAGCATAACTGAAACAACTTTAGAAGAGCTCAAGAAACGTTATCCTGGGTATCCACCATGCTGGCAATAAGCTTAGCAAGCTGATTAGCTTTGTCATGTTTGGCGCTAAAATCCTCCAACGCTTGCTATTGCACCAGAAAGTATGCATCTGAATGCTCCAGGGACTTCCGCAGTCCTTCCGCTTCTTGTCGCAGCACAGCTGATGGATGTCTTTCAGCTTGTAGTTGAGACTCAAGAAACCGAACTGATTCAGACAGTGAGTTTGAATAGCTTGTGCAAGCGGTAGTGGCCAGTAACTGCAACACTAAACCAAGACAGGATGTGTCACTATCCTGAACCTTATTTGCATTACTTCGTTTACCGTTGCTTAATAAGGCACTCTTCCCCAATATTCTGTGAGCATTCTAAAAGAAGAAACAAGCAGACACATAACAAGTTTAGCATGCACTAGTATATGAAACTCATTTCGGTGAACTAGTTCATTAGTAAGGTGGACAGGATTAAACTACCAAGTCTTCTATTGCCAAGTACTAGTACATAATAAAAGCATCAAACATATATCTATGTCCTATGGTAGTAATGGAATCTTAAATTAGAACAATTGTTCTTCAGGTTTAGGCACTTGTTCTACATGAACAGAGTACAGTAAGACGCAAGAATATAATACTTAAAAATAGAAAATGAGCTCATAGACCTTACCACGTTCTTGGTTCGGGACCAGTACAGAACAAGGCGTTCCTAGTCATCGTCCAGTAAATGTGTCTCAGGAGAACGTAAGGGAATTTGATGAGTTTCTTTGCCGGTGAAGTACGTTTTCTTCAGGTAATTCCGATACTGCCACCAAGCATTCTTGAAGATAGCAGAGGTATTAGCATAGGTTACCTCATCCCGAGTTTCCAAGTCGGTCCTTCTCTATAGAGAAAAATGGGAAATTTTTCTGTATTATAACCATCATGGAGGTAGGATGTATGGGACGAAGCAAAGTAATTGCCATGAATAACATTACTTACACATAACTCCTGGACAAACACCTGCAACTGGCATTTTCCTTCATCTTCAGTATAATATTTCCAAGATGGGAAGATACGCATATACGATTTAACAACATCAAATGCGATAGATGCTAAACTACGACTAGCTGGTTGTGCTTCCTCCACAGGAATAGGCGTACTAACTGGTGGAGTTGGGGTTCGCCATGATAGTACTGGCCCTTTGGGCACTGGAGCTTCCTTACTAACTGCTCTTGTTTGTTAGCTTTGTGGTGGAGATGGTGCTGTGTCAACAGGAAGCGGGTTACTATCGGCTGGGGTTGGGGTTAGATTGGGTGAAGTTGGTTCTCTGTCCATCGTAGTAGGGGTACAATCTGCGAGAGTTTGGGTTATGTGTGGTAGGGCTGGTTCTTGTGCATGTACAACCGGGTGCTATCTCCACCAAGAGGTAGCACTGTTTTATTTGAAGACCATGTTTTTAGCCCGCTAGATACTGGCATCACCCGCTCCAATTCAAATGGCTGATAAACAGGAAACATAGTTGAATGTACAGACATTGTATGAGAGACAGATGCAATAGATAGTGTGGAAAAAAGAGGGCATGAAATAGTTGACATGTATATGTTTAATTGAAATGGATAGCATGACATAATTTCACATATATGATGTCTATCTAAACTGGATAGCATAGCATAACATAATTCAAAGATATGATGAATAACTAAACATGATCGCATGACATAATTCACCTACATGTTATCTAAGTAATCAGGATCGCATCATTTAATTCACATATGTGATTTATATGCTAAACAAAGGGCATTCGATATGATGTCTGAACTAAGAACATGGAGTTGAATATTGTGTATATGATGTCTAAACTATGCAATGCAAGACACCGTATGCATGATATGAGCAGTATAACCGTGCCAAGTTAGAGCATACACCTCAGTGGGGGAATAGGACTGGTCATCTGTCTCTGAATCCATCTCTGAGGAGCTATCGAGACCCAACAAGAGATCTGCTTCGACAGGTAGCACTGTCTGCTCTGAAGGCCTTGTTTTCACTCGAGATTTTTCCATCTCCCACCCAAATGGCTGATTCATAGGAAGAGTAGTTTAATGTACAAACATTGTCGACAAATGGAATTGTAATTAATAAAAGGATGGGCAAGATATCATTCAAATATATGATGCCTGGTTAAACAGGATGGTATTGCACATTTCACATATATTATGGCTGGCTAAAAGACATGAGACTGCATAATTCCCATATATGATATAGAAACTAAACAGGTGGCATTACAGAACATGTCTAAACTAAGCAGATGACATATATGATGTCAAAAGTAGGCACTGCAAGGCAACATATGCATGATATGACTAACATCATCATGCCAAGGTAGAGGAAACACCTTGGGGGGTAAATAGGAGTGGTCAGCGGCGTCCGAATCCGCCTCAGAACAGATATCTTCCTCTGGATTACAATCTGGAGAGTGGTGGGGAGGGTTTGCCATTGAACCCACCATGGAGGGATGTCTGCATGACATTGTATTGCCGCGCAAAACTCTTCTCTTTTTCTCTACATGTTCAGCATGACTGTGTACAATATCTGACATGCATACGAAAAAAATATGGTGAGATTATGTAAGGAGAGCATGCATAAATTTAGAGTGATGATAACAACTAGTGGATCAATGTTTTTCCGTTGAACCAAAATAGCCCTAATGGATCGACGTGAATGTATAGTAATAAGTGATGCAACAAGTGTACAACCTCTTTGCCGTAGCCGTGTCGACCTCAGCATCATTGGGTTGGTCGCTGAAGCAGTGGAGGCAGAGGTGGTTGTCGGAGGTGTGGAGGAAGATCTGAGGGCGATGTACACGTCGTCAAGGGCACTGCTCTGTTGTGATGGATCGTTCTGTCGTTGGAGCAGCTCCGGTGAGCCGTAAGACGTCAAGGCTGAAGCAGCACAAGACAGACATCGTCAATCTCAAGTGGGATTCTAATAGCATCTCCAATAGATGATGTAAGATGGATGTAAAATTAACATCACCAAAAACCACCTGACTACAATAGATGAGGTAAAAACTGTTGACTCTGAACTTAACTGTCGAAACTGAAATTTACCGTGGAATCTAAATGCTACTGTCGAAACTGAACGCAATGGTAGCAGAGAGGCACTTGACATGTAGTTTAGGGAGGGCCTGCAGTTCATCTTCAACCTGCACCCCCCTGAGCCGCCAGCCACCACCGACCAAACCGCCGGCCCCAGCGCCGCCTTGCCGCCCCGGCCAGCCCTCTAGGCCCCCTGCCCCCACCCTGAACCCTAAGATAGATAGTGGGGTACCTCTCCAGCAAGCCCCCGTCCCCGCTGCGGGTGGTTCTTCCTTAACTCCGGTGAGCCCCCCAACCCCTGAAAATCGACTGACCCAAAAGTCGATTTAGTCAACTGAAGTGTGGATTAATCGGAGCAGAGCAGCATCACGAGCGAGGGGGAGAGCAGCAGTAGCAGCTGGGCGAGCGAGCGATCGAGCGAGAGCCAGAGCAGTAGCAGCAGATCCGGCTGGTATGGCCTCCGCCGCCGAAGGGGTCTCGCACTGGGGGAGAGCCGTCGTGAAGATGTCGCCCGCGGCGCCGGCTTCAAGGTAGCCGCTCCATGGGGGTGCGGGATGGAGCACCGTCGGTGCCGGGAGGTCGAGTTAAGGAGAAGGTGTGATGCGATGAGTGTACAACCTCTTTGGTGGCGTCGAGTATGCCTCGGCTTCGTCCGAGGAGTCGGTGAGGATGCTGCGGTTCCGATGGAGCAGGTTAAGGCGGCGCTGTGGGGATGGAGCAGCCGCGATAGACAAGGCGATCGTCGGAGCATCTCCTTGGAGGTGGAGGATGGGGCAGTTGAATCGGCGGGACGGCAAGATGGACGACGGATCCTCATCCGGGGAGGTGGACGAGGGACATCGAGCTGTTGCGGTGGATGACGTCGTCGGGGAAGAGGCTCCAGCTGGGTAGTGGTGACGTGGCGGATGGAGGAGGGTGGGGTTTCGCGGCTAGAGCTGAGAGGTTATGGCGGCCTGGGATTTCGAATGGCGAAAAGGGGGCGATGGGAGGGGGTGAAGCATGACTTAGGAACGCGCTTGTCCAAAATGTAGGGTGTGTTACAAAAGTACCCCCCCACCGATTTGAACTAGCGGCCCTTTCGGCTCAGGGTTAGAAGGGGGATTTCGCGTGTCGGGATTTGGCAGCAGGAGGGACTTTTCGCGCGCGTTGTAATTTCGGGATAGCAAGGCGCGGGTTGTGAAGGCGCCAGTTTTGGGAGCACGATATCTGAATTTTCGGGATATAACAACACGCGGGTTGAATTTTAGGGACAAGCCTAACGTGTAGTAATATTGTACTTGTACATACCAAATCAATTCGCACTTCCCTCAACCAAAAAGAAAATGAAAAAAATAAAACTATTCACACCACACAAAGAGAGAGTCTTGCCCCGTTTTACTATACAAATGCTATTCAAAGCTACTTCCCTCCTTCCATCTATATAGGGCCTAATGCGTTTTTCGATGCTAACTTTGACCAAATATTAGAGCAATGATATATGACATGCAACTTACACAAAGCACACCGTTAAATTTGTCTGTGAAAGGCTCTTTCAGTGATATAATTTTCACATTGTGCATGTCATGTACTATTAATCTTGTCAATAGTTAAAGGCGGTCTTAAAAATCTCATTACACCCTATATAGTTTGAAGGAGGGAGTATGAATCCATGTTATGTCCGATTAAAATTTTTCGCTTGCTGTATAATGCATGTAACCTACTCATACCAACATTTTAGTGCATTCCAAATGTCTATACTACCACTGCAATTCGAACTAAATTTCAATCTGTTTCTCTATTTCAATAAGGATCTACAATCATTATTGTTGCAAACTTCAACCACCATAGTTTCCTTGCTATCTGCCAGATATAAATCAGACGGCCTATAATGCAGGATGGCAGGCACACCATCATCAACAACTCCGTTTTTTATAAGAGTAGAGATAAAATATATTAAATGTAGTATACCATGTTCATAACCACACCATGTGTATCACTGTTATATATATTCACACATCCGTCGGTTTGAAACACTATGATAAATTCTTCAAATATCCGAATTCGCTTTTTATAATGAAGTATATATGATCTCTATTCGTCTTTTACACCCACACAACCCTCTTATCTTTGTAGCTAGCGCTAACTTTCTCTTGTGCATGCACACGCCCGCATCCCTCTCACCCTCCCTCAGCATTCTCTAGCTCCATCGTGCAAATTCGTCTTTTCACTTTAGGTCGTTCACCCACGGTGTGTGTAGGCCCCCCAGCTCCTTCTTTACGACACATCGATCGATATGCCTCTCTAGCCAGGTGTGCCTAGCACAAACACAAGCTTCCCCTCTTCTCTTGTCACCGTCCATGCCTCACTCCCACCACTCTTTTCATCGTTCTCGTACTCGCACACTCCTCCCCCTCGATATAGTATGCCTCTCGTACCACCTCCTACATGCATCCCTCTCTCTCTATCCTTCTCCTCGTGCCTCATTTGCTTCTAACACACACATGCATGTATACCGATCGATCTCCCAACATATACCTAGATCGACTTTAACTACCCCCCATCGATCGACGTACCTCACAAGTTATGTCTCTCCTTTCTCTTACAAAGGGCGATTGATCTTCCTATGTAGTTACGTCTGCTTACCACAACCACATCGTCCCCCCTCATCATTCATGCATGCCTCCTGACCCGTCCCTCACATGCACGTGCACAGACAACAAGCAGCCATCTCCTCTCTTATTGATATTGCGGGCGTGCGCTCCGTTTGTCTAGCAAGCCTATCCCACCATTTGTTAGAAGCAACTCCACTACCACCCCCTCCAACACTCTAGCTCTGTCTCTCTCCCAACCTTATTCATCTCCCACACATATGCATGGATGCCGATCGATCTCCCTTAATACATGAGGCAGATCGATCTCCTTAATACATGAGGTAGGCCTCTCTCCTCCTCCACACATATACCAGCCATTGTACCTCTATAGTTAATTGGGCCTCCCTCTTCCCCCACCACACACCGATAGTCGAGCGCTGCAGGCAGGTATCCATGCCACAGAGCCAAACTGCACATGTCCCATCTCACGTTCCAGTAGGCCAACCATTCTATATCTTTGACGTGGGCACACACAAATTCGATGGCACTCTTTATCGATCGCGCGCGCGCACACACACATCATCCTTCTCTTCCATTCTATGGACACCTCAAGCCGATGATACCTCCACTCTCTTCTCGTGGATCGCCCCCTCTATATATATGTTATATCCAGGACTCTATTTCACACACATTGCATATGTTTAATTTTTTTGATTGACCCCCCCACACAAAAAACTCTCAAGAACCCACACACTATATCTCTCTAGGTTTGTATCTCTCTCACACAACCCCACGCAGGTGGTGTACGTATACAAGAAGAGAATAGGTGCACCGTGCACGTACTCACGCTTCGTGCCCAGCCACACCCGCGCGGGTACACGGTGGAGCTCTTTCTTTACGAAATGGCAGCCCACGTGCTAATTTGAATGCCTGTAGCGGTTGTTTACCTAGGGAGGTCGTGTACCACGCGTGCACGAAACAAAGTTTGACTTGACGCGTTGCCGCGTTATCTTTAAATAAAGTTATAGCGCTCAATGGCACGTACACAGAATATAAAACGATTTTTATGGAGGAAAAGGTAGTCTGCTCTTCAGAGTATCTCACAGAAGGCTCCGGTAGCCTCTCTCTCTCTCTCACCGTTGGTCACTGATCCGGCCGCATCCCGTCCGCCGGGGGAAAGGGAGTGCGATGGCCTCTCTCTCTCACTTTTGGTCACTGATCCGGCCGCATCCCGTCCGTCAGGGGAAAGGGAGGAAGTGCATTGTTTCTCCGTTCGACGGCGCCGAGGCAGCACGTCCCGATCTGCGGTACACGCCGTTCTCTCTGACCAAGCTCCGGCGCGGCAGGGCCTACGCCACCTGCTCGCAGATTCCGCCCGCGGCCGCTCACCTAGTTACATCCCGACGACCTCTAGGTATCCCCTCCGGCCTTGCTCCACTGCCCATTTTCCCACGTCGCTGCATGTGGATCTTCCATAGTTCTTTTCCCAAAACGTAGCTCGTCCGTCGTACTTTCCATATTGCATTCTCTTCCTCACACCATTTTAGACAAACACAACCGTGTTGTTATCTTCCCTTAGGACAAGGAATATTCTTCTTTTTTGTTGTCGCATGTGTCATTAACTGTTATTGGCCAGTAATTGTTTCCTTTCTACCTCTTTTTTTCAAACAGTGCTATCCATTTTACGTCGTTGCTATTGCGACCTTTTGGTGAACTGCACAAATCACTTTTTTCTTAAGAGTGTTTTGTGCAGTTGTACTAAAATGTCACACGGGCAACGTCTCTACATTTCAGTGCGACTGCACAAAGGGAGATTGGTTTTGCTCTATCCTCCTCATCCAACTCCGAGCGTAATCTTGTCCAACTAGTTAGTCTTAAGAGAGACTACAAAGGTGGCCGGCTTCTATTTGTGTGTTTATTGTTTCATCAGCAGTCCTCTATTATCGTAATCAGACTTGATATCTTTGGAACAGGGACGCTCAGCTCTATTCGGATGTAACTTTTCGAGTAGATGATTTTTCATATAAAAAACTTTTTAATCCGAGTTTGTATGCAAAAGTTATGCCCATTTTACAAATTTCAGAGAGATTTTGCAAATAAAGTCGAAATTCATATTTGTAAATTTTCCCAACAACTAGACCACATATCACATAGGAAACTTATTTTCTTTTATTTTTTTGGACATTTCCATCATTTTCTTTTATTTTTTTTAAAACTGAAAAGGCGGTCCAGGGGGGGGGTGTGCATTCGTTACGTTTTGGGCCAAGTTAGTAATGGCGCACCGTGGGGGTGGTGCGCCATTACTAGTTAAACTAGTAATGGCTCACCACACCCACGGTGCGCCATTACTAGTTTTGAAAAAAAAATTCTGATTTTTTTAAAAAACTTAGTAATGGCGCACCAGTTGACAGTGCGCCATTACTAGTTTTAACTACTAATGGCGCACTATCCACTGGTGCGCTATTACTAGTTTTGAAAAAATAAATAAAAAAAATTTGGAAATTTTTTTGAAAATAATTTACTAATGGCGCACCATGGATGTGGTGCGCCATTACTAGTTTAACTAGTAATGGCGCACCACTCCCACGGTGCGCCATTACTAGTTTTGAAAAAAATGAAAAAAATTGTTACTAATGGCGCACCGTGGATGTGGTGCGCCATTAGTATTTGGACACTAATGGCGCACCAATACATGGTGCGCCATTAGTATATACTAATGGCGCACCACATGTCTGGTGCGCCATTAGTGTCATTTCCATCTATAGCCCTTTTCCTAGTAGTGCCAGCTACAGCCCGACGTCCCAGGTAGTCCATCTTCCTTTTGGAGCCGGCTTGCTCCACTGCTGTAGCTCCATCTCCATGTCGATCTTTCTCTACTTCTACCAGCTTCTATTTGTGATGAGTTTATGTCTCATGAACTAGTGCCAGTACTATTATTCTAATCACACTTCTTCAATATCTTTGCCATCAGGGATGCTCAGGTCGATTTTAGTGGAACTGCACAAAAGCATCGTATGATCCGAGGGTGCCAGCCGTCTTTCCTTCCCGACATGGAAAGTGCTATGGAACAAGAGGTACTAGAAGGTGGAGAACCAAAGAGTGCTGCTTCTATTGTTGCTGACATTCTCACTAAAGAATCTCCCTCTAGCACATTCCTTTGACAGGTTCTACCTAGCCAGGAAATTAAATCATGTTTAGGGTTTAGGGTTTAAGTCATAGTGACCCCATCAGTAGTTTTTCTATCATACACGCTCTCACAACTATTTTCTTTAGTTGTGAAGTAAATATTGGCTATGATGTGTGAATCATTGAGATGCATCAGCATGCTGTTAGTTTTCCTTTGTATTTGATGGAATGTTGTAACGAGGCAACCTTGGAATAGGAATGAAAATGGAGTGGAAAAGTTTCCGTTTTTCTGGAGAAAAAATGGAAATGGAGAGAAACCAACGTTTCGTTTCGTTGGATCACGCCATCGAGCAAAACCAACGTTTAAATCACGTCTGTCGTGTTCGTGTCTCACCATCCTCCACGGCTCGACTCCACACGGTCGCTCGGCATGCCACTCACCGCAAACCGAGTAGCATACCATAACTTTCCCGCCTGCTTGTCGATGGATCGCTCCATGGAGTACTAGCACTAGTGGAAGAGATTGACGAGTTGGGGGAGGACAGCTAGCTGTAGCACGGACTCCCAAGAACTTACTACTGGAAGAGATCGCGCATGTTGTAGCCGGCTATTGCGACCTTTGAACACGGAGCAGTCGCGTGCACCCGGAAGCGGCGCGAGTGACGCTCTCTCGGCCGGCACGCCGCAATCAATGCCGACGCCAGTGAGAGGTCGCGTCCGCTCTGGCCGGGCATGAATGCGGCACTGACCGTTTCGAGCGGGAAGCACGCGCGGGTGATGAAGAGGGTTCGGGTTGGTCAGGATCGGCCGTGGCAGCGGTCCGGACGTGCGCAAACATGAGATGTTGTACGTTAATATTGCTGCGTATATAATTAACAACATAAATAATGTGCCAGTTGGACAAATATGATTAGAGATGGAGATGGGGATCGAAATGCAATTTTACGTAAACACGGATATGCATGTCTATGTCTATGTGTGTGTGCGCGACGACTCTTGCGACCTGGAAGCGGGGGTGTGTTTTTGATCGAGTTTTCTTTCTTGGTACGTTAGAAAATCAGTTTGTCTAATTCACATCTAGATGTTATTTAAGGATATCACATCTAAGCTCCCACAAGTATATAATGTAGCAACAAGAAACAAAAAAAACTAGGAAAAGACCACAAACAGAGTGGACATCAACTTATATGTGACATAACTATGTCACATCTAGATGTGTCCTAGACAGACCCTTAAAAAATTGTCCGCCAGTTTTCGTTTCTTTTTTCCGGGAATGCACGTATTCTATTTAAAACCACTGCTATGGAGAGATTTTTTTACTCCATTATAGCCTCTTGTTTGATAGAGTTTCTCGCGTATCGCTCTCTCACCCTCTCCATATCAAAACAAGATGACAGTGTCCACTCTATCTCTCTCCTCACCGGTGGTCACAGATCCGGCCGAATCCCGTCCGCTGCGGGAGGTGAGGAGGTGCAGCGTTGACGTTGTCGCCGTCGGCGACGGAGGAAGCCGATGCGCACCGTCCTCTCGGAGCCGGCGCTGGCACAGACGAAGATCCTCCGCGCCCTTGTTCGCTGCCGTCGTGTGGGCAGATCCTGCCCGCTCGCCTAAACGACATCTCGCCCACCTGAGGTATAACTTCTTGTACTGGTCCAGCTCCCCAGGTCACTGCGTGCGGGTTTTCTTCTATGCGACTACTCCCCAGCTCCCCATGCATAGTAGCTAGGGTTCGTCGGCTGGTCCAACATCACCTACTAGTACTATTATAGAGGAAATGCCACTCAAAAAGTTGTCCTGGTTTATGCCTCGGTGGAGGTATACATGTTGTTTCGACAAAAAGTACATGGTGGTTGTGCGGTCATTGTCCATATGGTGGTAGTACTATCACTGGTTAAATGAAGAAATGCTTTTTTTCTCGGGTATCCTGGTTTAGTTCCCATCAAGATAATTATGATGCTTTTGTTTGTTGGTGTACTTTTCATTAATTCTTATTGACAATTGAGATGTCGTTGCTAACCTTTTTTTATATTTTTGGAAACAGTGATGCGTGTCTCCATACCCGGGCATGTCTTCCTCAATTTTAGTGGAACTGCACAAAATTGGATGGCCATTGTTGTTCCGCCTCACTGTCCTCTGCCACGTGGTTCTTCCTTCCTCGAGCTTGATTACTGAGAAGAAACAGACCACAATGAGGATTTGTCGAACTTCTTAGGTGCCTCACCCAAACTTGATGCCAAAATGATGATGCATCACCACGATGACCTATCGATGCTCATGGTTGCGCCTCATGGTTGCGTCGGCTGGTGAAGCTGATCGATTTTTGACGAAAAACAAGTTGTCTTCCATCAGTGCTCTTTGCTTGTTATGCACACAAATGATATCCTTCGTCAGTTCACCTTGGTTGCATTGGAGACGCAGTCGTCTTTCACGTTGGTGCAATTTTTGCTAGGGTTTTACGATAGGTGGGCCCAAAATGTGGCTGGCTCACCTGTCATACAGCCAAAAGCAGGTGCAGTGAAGGCACCAGAGCTCAGTCCATACTACAGTAGTATATATATAAGCGGTAGCCTCAACGCTTGTTCACTAGGGTTTGCACTCTCCACACGCTCACCGCACTACATATATGTTACTCCCTCTGTTCCGAATTACTTGTCTTAGATTTGTCTAGATATGAAGGTATCTAGCACTAAAATGAGTCTAGATACATTCGCTAGGGTTTGCTATATTCACAGTCTCTCACCCTCTCTTCACTAGATCTAAACAAGACTGCGTTGGCCTCTTGTCTCTCTCTCCCCCCTCACAACTGGTGAAGGAGGCGTCCGTATCCACTACCGGCTGCGATGTTCTCTTTCGCCCAGCGCCTGTGCGGGAGGGCCATCGACCCCTTCTTCCTCGCTACCGTACTTTGTGTGGGTAGATCCAGCCTCCCGCCACACGCCTTGCCACATCCCGACGACCCTAAGGTATAAGTTTCTTTGAAACCGTCGTTGCTCTAGCTGCATGTGGATCTTTTTCGATCTGCAGTCGAATCTAGGTCTTGGTTCAAAGAGGAAAGAAGGGTGCGGTGGGCTGGAGCAAGAATCTAGGACGTGGTTCAATGAGGAAAGGACGGGCGGAAAGTAGTATAGACTGGATATCCAGCCTCTTTGTAGTTCAAAAAGGGAAAAAGGGGGTAACCCAGTACACACATCTGTAAGGAACCGATCTCTTTGTTGAAAAGGGAAAGAAACTGGGGGTCGGGTAGTTTGTGCACGACTAGATTTGCTGCCCTCACATAGTAAGAAGGTTCAAAGAGAACAAATATGGGACCAGCACATATATGCTGCTTGGCTACATACTCTGCATCACCCATTTATACGTGTGGATGCACATGGTGCTGGCATGTCCCATGCAGCTATTTTGCTGTTGTTAATCTCAGAATTAACTACTGATCTGTTTTAAAAGAATTTCTCTGTTAATATGAATCAATGCAACCGTTTTAGAAATGCTACTGTCCTATACTTTGTTTTCCATCAAGATAAGGTAGATGCTTCTTTTTGTGGCCGCATGTTTCATCCTCCTTTATTGGCCAGTAATTGTTTTCTTTTTTGCCTCTTAAAAAAGGGATATCTATTCAACTTGTTGCTATAGAAAACTTAAATGTCACACCGGCAACTTTGCTTGATTTCAGTGCAACTGCAAAAAACTTGATTGGGTTTCCTATTCGTGTTGGTAGATTCGTATATTATGTTGGTCATCTCATGAAAGGTCAGTACAGGCCTTCATCCACATGATTGTGCAGTGTGCTTTGAGATGCTCTGCTACTTGTATTGGTACTGTTTTAAATAAATGATGAATTGAAGCTATTGTATTGCTGTCTTTTCCCATTAAGTAGTTAACAAAAATGGGACCAACCCAGACATGATGCTTGTTGCTTTGTTACAACAAATTCAGCATAACCCCCTTTATAAGCCAGTAATTGATGCCACTCTCAGAATTTACTACTGAATCTTATTTCAAAACTGCAACACTTGTTAGGGATTGGCAGGATTACCATTTTTGTGGCCGCATGTTTCATCCTCCTTTATTAGCCAGTAATTGATTCCTTTTTTGCCTCTGTTTATACAGGGATATCTATTCAACTTGTTGCTATTGTGACATTTTTCTTTGCTACGCGAAACACTTTGCTTGATTTCAGTGCAACTGCACAAAACGAGATTGGATTTCCTATTCGTGTTGGCAGATTCGTATGTGATCTTGTGTGCGTCATGACAGGTTGGTACGTGTCTTCATCCACATGATCATGCAGTGTGTTTTGAGATGCCGCGCTACTTGTATTGGTACTATTTTAAATAAATGATGAATTGAAGCTATTGTATTGCTGTCTTTTCCTATTAAGTAGTGAACAAAAATGGGACCAACCCAGACATGATGCTTGTTGCTTTGTTACAACAAATTCAGCATCACCCCCTTTATAAGCTTTGTCGTTCTTTATACATGTTGAAACAAGGCATTGTTAAGATAATGTCTCAGTTAATATGAATGAATCACACTAATGGAGAATTGCTACTCTCTTGCTTTGTTTCCCATTAAGATAAAGTAGATCATTAGATGCTTTTCTTCTGGGAGTATAAGTCATCAACCATTATTTCTTAGTAATTGTTTCCCTTATACCTATTGTTGCTTACAGGGATATCAAAATTAAAGCTCGGTTTTATTCCGACTTCGATTTTAGTTGAACTGCACAAAAGTATCCAATGTGTAAGGAAAACTGCTACATTACTGGGTCTAGTTGGTCGTTCCACTTTGCAGAAAGAAGCAGTCACGGTTTGTGCTACATTACAGAAGGAATGACCGAGAAGCTTTACAGAGTATTATTAGACACCGGTGACATGACTAGTCTGCAGAGACCATTGGCAATTTAACAATACGTGGAGTGCCCTGGGCAAAAAGTGCCCAAACAAGTATAAAAGCTACGACAGGACTCCACGATCATAGGCATTACATATTTTGAATGGGAAAAGCTTGTCAAAGTTTACTCATTGATGTTAGCAAGAAGATGTTAGTTTAATATATTGGAAAATGAAAACCTTGTCAAAATTTGCTCATTGATGTTAGCCAGGAGACATGCATTTGATATTTTTGAGTGGGATGCCCTTGCTGTGAGCAGCGTCGAGTGTTTTTTCCTATTCCTATGTTCAGTTTAGAAGTAAATAGTTACTCTGCTGAGATATTCCTGTGTTAAGAGTTTGTTCTGAATATTGTCTATGTAATGCCAGGCCTTGTGTTTGATTGCAAAGTTGAGCTTGGAATGTTGTGGCATGCGGCATCATGAGCTGTTCACCGTGCCTCCTGAGAATAATGCTTCGTATTGTTTTGCATGTCGATCTAATGCCAGTGATTTTCTTGTTAAGAAGATCATCCTCTTCTGTTGTTTCTGTGCTTAAGAAGTTCATCGTCTGATGTTTCAATCATAGCCTATACGACATGTCGTGTAGGTTAGACGTGAAACCATATGATCTTCCGACCAACTCATGATATTAGGCCGTGATTGGATCATCGTTTTCCAACCAAAACCGCTTGTAAAACTGACGCTTGTAAATTAAAGCAGATGGTCTCAGGCGAAGGCGCTTGGTTAGTTGATTTCGACTAGTAAAATATCGGAAGTACTTGACACACGATAAAAACGCTGAACGACACTCGGACGATTTCTAATCCAGCCGTTAGCTGCTGTTTCAGCCTTCCCCATGGATGGCATGATACGGACGTCATGCATGTATCGTCTGGTAATGTCGTCCATATAGCAGTGCTCATAAAATATACACTGGTCTCTCAAATTACATGCGTAACCCGCCAGTTTTACTTATAGACCTCGGGCCCTCGGTTTCATTACGCCTGTATTTTACGCATTGTTTTCGATGACGAGTAAATTACACTTGTATGTTAATACAGGTTTGAAATAAACCAGATCTCCCAAGCGCGGCCTTACCGTTTCATGCCGTCTCAGTTTCTCGAAGGTGCTCATAGGTGTCCGATGATCCTGGCTTCCTGAATGAGTAGCGGGCGCTATATCAGACCATCCGTAGGGCCCGCGAGGCCCTCTCCGTTGTCCTTCGAGTTGTTGCGCTCGCTGTGGTGCCGAGCATTGTTAACATCGTCAACGAACATGAGGATTCAGGAGGTGACTTTATTTTGACTGGATGACACTAGGGACCCACTAGGGCCATAGCCGTACGTACGCAAGTGCCTCCTTATTATGTACAACTATGTTTTTTTTGCTTTCTCCTGGTTTCCTGACATCATGGTCCCACACCATTGTCAACCTATGTAGTCAATATAAACGAGAGAATTGACAAGGTGCGGCCGACAGCTGGGACCAAGCAGCTCGAGCAGTATTTGTGTTTTTGAGGCGTGAGCACTGCAGAGTTTTTCTTGGCGATGATTTCGTTGTTGTTCAGAGGAGAGCAGGGTATTAACTGGGCGGGCTGTGGCCCGTCTAGCCCAGGCCAGATATCCAGCCCAGATACTAATTTTTTCAAGATGAAAATGGCTAGCCCAGCTATACGTCTTTTTGAGGAATACCCAGGCAAGGTCAACTTGTATTCTCCGCCCCGCTGGGCTGCAAATCTTTCCTAGGAGGGATGCATTAGGCTTAACAGGAAAATGGGCTTTAAAAAATAATAAATGGGATGTATTATAAAAACCAGGCAGTAACTATAAAAAATGCACCAAACACGAAATTAGTTTATAAAATATTATTTATGGATTTTGAAAATCTTAAATTTTCATTGTTGCGCGCACAATGTTTTGTTGGATTTTTACGTAATACAAATTTATATTTAATCTGACTAGAAATTTCGGGATAAAAATATTTCGGAGCCCATCAAAATGTGGGAAATTTTATTCAATTCTATCTTCAACGGTTGGTTGAAATTATTAATCATTGTCCTAGCTAGAAAATGGGCTGTACTTTTAACAAACTGTAAATGGGCTGTTGTAAATTCCATTAGAATTCCAAAATGGGCTGTACATTCTTACAAAACGCAAATGGGCTATAAGTTCTCTGGCACACACTTGTGGGCCTACTAAATGACGCGTCCCCTAAAAAAATAAGTTGATGTGTATGCAAGGCTTTGCCAACTTATTATAGTCAACACACGGTTCTAGCAGCAGTGTCCGTTGGATGTCTATCCAACGGATGTCATGCTTCTTCTTCAATCTCGGATATTCTTAGCTTCGGCCGCCCAAAAAATGATTCCTCCCCCTGACATCTAGGGCGCACCGTTTCGGAGGCTGACCTGTGGGCCTACTAAGTTGGAGCATACCAAGGGCTTTGTCAACTTAGTCAATAATAAATGTTCCTAGCTTTAGTGACCGCACGATGTCCATCCAACGGCCATAGTGCTTCTTCAACCTCTGGTCTTATTGGTCCAGCCGCCCAAAGCAGCGCCGGTCGTGCCGCCTGCTCCTGCCTCCCGTGCCCGGATGTGCTGCCGCGGAGGCTTCACCGCCCCCATACTACTCCCACCGCTGGCCAGGCCATCCCTCCACTCACCCACACCCCCTGTTATTCTGCGGCGACGGCAGCCTCACACCGCAGCCGAACCAGTGAACCCTGGTACTCCTCTCCGCGCGGGCTTCCACTGCTGCGTCTTCCCCGGCTCCGCGTCGTCCCCTTCCTAGGCCTCGCCGTCGTCCAGACCACCGCCCTGGTGCTCTCGGCGTGGCGTGGTCAACGTGGTCAATGACCGACTTCCATCGGAAGATTACTGTACGTGGAGAGGCTGACAGCTGGGTCCAGGTGGCCGCAAGGAAGTGCCTCATTATTACGCGCAAAATAATTATTCCTCCACCTTACAGCAGGGACCCACCGGAGGGGCCACCTTATTTCGCGAAAAAACGTTTCACCCCTGACTGCTCGGACCCACCGGACGGGCCAGCGTATTTTGCGAAAAAAATGTTCCCCCCGCTGTCAGCTCGGACCCACTTGAAGTGCCTCCTTATTACGCACAAAAAAATGAATACTCCCCCTGCTAGCTGGGACCCAGCATGGTGGGAGGCTGACTTGTGGGCCTACTAAGTTGACTGGGATGGGGGCGTTTGTCAACTTTAGTCAATATGAACGATTCTAGCTCCAGTGACCGTACGATGTCCATCCAATGGTCCGTAGTGCTTATTCAACCTCTGGTCTTCTTGCTCCAGCCGCCCAAAGCAGCGCTGGTCGTGCCGCATGCTCCTGCCTCCCGTGGCCTGGCTGTGCTGCCGCGGAGGCCTCACCGCCCCCTACTATTCCCACCGCTGGCCAGGCCCTGCGGCAACGACAGCCTCACACCGCAGCCGAACCAGTGAACCCTCGTACTCCTCTCCGCGCGGGGCTTCCACTACCGCGTCTTCCCCGGCTCCCTGTCGTCCCCTTCCTAGGCCTCGCCGTCGTCCACCGCCCTGGTGCTCTCGGCGCGGCGTGGGCAACGTGGTCATGTAGCGACTTCCATCGGACGTGGACTGTATGTGGAGAGGCTGACAGCTGGGTCCACGGCCGCAGCAAGGAAGTGCCTCCTTATTACGTGCAAAATAATTATTCCTCCACCTGACAGCGAGGACCCACAGGACGGGCCATCGTATTTCGTGAAAAAAACATTTCCCCCCTGACTGCTAGGACCCACCAGCTACACCTTCGCACGCAAGGAAGTGCGTCCGGGCAAAAAAAATACAAAATGATTTGCCCCCCTGACTGTTGGGACCCACCAGCTACCTCTTCGCACGCAAGGAAGTGCCTGACAGTCGGGACCCACCTGGTCGAAGCGTACATAGCGTTGTCATTCTGGTCGCGAACGTGTACTTACATATATACTGGTCGATGTAGAGGTGCGCACGTGTCGTAGTAAAGGCCCGCACGTAGCATGTACACATACGTACAGTGGTCAGGGTGCAAGAAAGAAAATACGGCCACGTATGTGTACATACAGGTGGGGTCTCGAACGCCTACTCGCGCATACGTACGGCGAGGGCTCGTGTACATGGCTCGGTCGGAACAGAGAAACAGCATTGTCATCGTGTTCATGGGGAGGCAACGGAATGCGTCGTGTTCATGGGGAGGCAACGGAATGCGTCGTGTTCATCAGGAGGGCTTGGACGGAACAGGCGATGGAAACTAGGCCTGGCGTACCGCAGAACGGAGGAAATGGCCTTGTGTTCGACCGACCACGTTTGAAATGGGATCCTGTTCATCGGGAGGGGTGTGGCGTACCGCAAAACAGAGGAAACGGACCTCCTATGGTCGAAACGGGGGTCCTATTGATCGGGAGGGGTGTGGCATACCGCAAAACGGAGGAAACAGACTTTTGTTGGAGCGCTACGGTCAAAACGGGGGTCCTGTTCATCGGGAGGGGTGTGGCGTACCGCAAAATGGGACTCCACGGGATACTGTTCATCTCCACCGTCGACCTCCTCCAGCCTCCACGGGCTCCTGTTCATCCAGCCTCCACCGCGCGCTACTCCACCGGCTACTGTTCAACCACCCCTCCACCGTCTACTGTTCATCCAGCCCTCCACACCATGGGGTCATGTTCAACCACCCCTCCATGGGCACCCCTCCACCGTCTACTCTTCATCCAGCCCTCCACACCACGGGGTCCTGTTCAACCACCCCTCCATCGTCTATTGTTCATCCAGCCCTCCACACCACGGGGTCCTGTTCATCCACCCCTCCACGGGCACCCCTCCACCGTCTACTGTTCATCCAGCCCTCCACCACACCACGGGGTCCTGTTCATCCAGAGGCAATGCTACCGCTCATTGTTCATCCATACCCCCCCGCAACGCTCACTGTTCATCCCATCGATCGGCTTCAGTTAGTAGCAGTAGTGAAGGAATCGCTCGATCGGGTTCAGTTAACAGCCATCAATCGATCGCTCGGGTTCAGTAACGTGTAGCCTACAGTGCAATCGCTCGGGTTCAGTTAGAGCCCAACGCCTCGCTCGGGTTCAGTTAGAGCCAACGCCTGGCACACACGCGCGCACGTGTACGAGAGAAACGCGCATCACTCGGCGCTCGACCTCCCACCGTGACCGTGAACTCCCCGAAATCCCCCCCTCGCTTCTACCACGGTTTTTTCTGTCATGGACGGCCCAAGGAATGTCATGCAGCTGCGTCTCCGGCCCGCCCAGGACGAAAAGCCCATTTTCTGTCATAATTTTTTGTCATAGAAGTAGGAGCCCACCACATCTATGATGATACCGGGTTTTGTCACAATTATCGTCATAAAAGGTTCATATGTATGACAGAAAAAAAATTCGTTCGGCCCAAAATGTCATGGATGTGCCTTTTTTTTGTAGTGAGTTGTCGTCCCCAAGAAAGGCGGGAAGGAGCGTATGTGCGTCGACTTCACGAGCCTCAACAAGGCTTGCCCCTAGGACCCCTTCCCCCTGTCGCGCATCGACCAGATCGCGGACTCCACCGCCGGGTGCGAGCTCATATGCTTCCTCAATGGTTTCTCAGGATACCATCAGATAAAGATCGCGATAAAGACATGGAGGGGATGGCCTTCATCTCCCCGTGCAAAGTATTCTGCTACATGTGCATGCCCTTCAACTTGAGGAGTGTTGGTGCCACTTTCCAGCGGTTGATGCGCGTCAAATCGGGGCCTCATCTAGGGAGGAACGCAAAAGCCTACATCGATAACATTATGGTCAAGACGCGTGAGGCCAGGATGCTCATCGAGGACCTAGAGGAGGCATTCGCCAACCTACGCATGGTCAACCTAAAGCTTAACCCCGATAAGTGCGTCTTTGGGGTACCCTTTGGCAAGTTCCTTGGCTTCCTCGTCTCTCACCGGGGAATCAAACCCACGCTTCATCTCCAAGTTCAATGAGCGTTGTTCTTCAAGCTCATGAAAATGCCTGGCCCCTTCGAGTGGACTCCTGATGCTAATGCGGCCTTTGAAGACCTCAAGAGATACCTCACAAGCCCACCCATCATGGTCGTGCCATGCCCTCGTGATCCCCTGCAGCATTACTTAGGAGCCACCCCCAGACGACCAGCGCGACGCTTGTGGGGGTGCGAGAGGAGCGCGTAAGCACTAAGGAGAAGCCCTCTGAGCCTCGTGAGCTCCCTGAGCCTGATACGTCTCCAACGTATCTATAATTTTTGATTGTTCCATGTTGTTATAATATCATTCTTGGATGTTTTACAATCATTTTATAGCAACTTTATATCAGTTTTTGGGACTAACCTATTGACATAGTGCCCAGTGCCAGTTGCTGTTTTTCCTTGTTTTTTTACTTGGCAAGAAATCAATACCAAATGGAGTCCAAACGTAGCGAAACTTTTTGGAGATTTTAATGGACCAGGAGACACATGTTGGGCCAAAGAAGTACCAGAGGGGGGCTCCGAGGGGAGCACAACCCACCTGGGCGCGCCTTGGGGCCCAGGCGCGCTTTGGTGGGTTGTGCCCACCTCGGTCGCCTCCTGCACCGCCTCTTTGCTCTACGAATACCCCGAAAATCCAAAAACCCTAGTGGAGTCGACGAAACACAATTCCAACTGCCGCAAGTTCCAGAACCACCAGATCCAATCTAGACACCATCATAGAGGGTTTCATCATCCTCATTGGTGCCTCTCTGATGATGCGTGAGTAGTTCATTGTAGACCTACTGGTCCGTAGTTAGTAGCTAGATGGCTTCCTCTCTCTCTTTTGATTCTCAATATAATGGTCTCTTGGAGACATATTTGATGTAACTCTTTTTGTGGTGTGTTTTTTGGGATCCGATGAACTTTGAGTTTATGACCAGATCTATTTTATCCATGAAAGTTATTTGAGTTTTCATCTCTTATATGCATGATTACTTATAGCCTTGTATTTCTTCTCCGAATGTTTGGTTTAGTTAGGCCGACTAGATCGATTTTTCTTGCCACGGGAAGAGGTGCTTTGTGATGGGTTAGGTCGTGCGGTGTTCTTTCCCTGTGACAGAAGGGGCAGCAAGACATGTATTGATCGTTGCCATTAAGGATAACAAGATGAGGTCTATTCCTACATGAATAGATCTTGTCTACATCATGTCATCGTTCTTATTGCGTTACTCCGTTTCTCCCTGAACTTAATACACTAGATGCATGCTGGATAGTGGTCGATGTGTGGAGTAATAGTAGTAGATGCAGGCAGGAGTCGGTCTACTAATCTCGGACGTGATGCCTATATAATCATCATTGCCTAGATATCTTCATAATTATTTGAAGTTCTATCAATTGCCTAAAAGTAATTTGTTTACCCGTCGTATGGTATTTTTCTCGAGAGAAGCCACTAGTGAAATCTACGGCCCCTGGGTCTATTTTTTTTATCATATTTGCTTTGAGATCTATTTTTATTTGCTTTTGTTTTCAGATCTATTATTCCAAAAACCCAAAAATACCTTCTTGCAATATTTATTTATTTATTTTATTTTGCATTTCCGCGAGATCCATTTAGCCAATCTACTACAAACCATTTACCCGAGAGGGATTAACAACCCCTCTTACGCGTCGGGTTGCAAGTATTTATTTTATGTGTGCAGGTACCATTTACATAGTGTTCCTTGGTTCTCCTACTGGTTCGATAACCTTGGTTTCATCAATGAGGGAAATACTTACCGTAGTTGTGCTGCATCATCCCTTCCTCTTCGGGGAAATACTGACACGGACATGAGCCATCAAGAAAGGATTTCTGGTGCCATTGCCGGGGAGACATCATCAACATCTATCAGGTTCCTAATCACAAATTTCATCTCCTTGCAATTTACATTATTTGCCATTTGCCTCTCGTTTCATCTCCCCCACTTCACCAAAATTTGCCGTTTTATTCGCCCTCTTTTTCGTTCGCCGTTTTCTTGTCAAATATGTCTTCTTGTTTGTAATCTTGTTGCTATGGCTAGCATGACTCCTCCTCCTTTGTCACCGGATTTTGAAGTTTTATACTTCAAGC
The DNA here is from genome assembly GCF_003073215.2 of Triticum urartu. NCBI lineage: Eukaryota > Viridiplantae > Streptophyta > Magnoliopsida > Poales > Poaceae > Triticum > Triticum urartu. The sequence continues at coordinate 235,512,316 of NC_053024.1, forward strand.
ATAGACAAGGAGAAATTTGAAAGATGCATGGTATAGGATATTGGAATCTTATCGCATTTGCAATCTAAAAGGGGATGCAAAGACTTTTCTTCAGAGTTTTTATATAGGTTTAGCCTTGCATCATAGACAACTTTTGGATTTTGTCGTGATGTCTACTACGAACTTTATCCTTGTAGACGTTGTTGGGCCTCCAAGTGCAGAGTTTTGTAGGACAGCAACAAATTTCCCTCAAGTGGATGACCTAAGGTTTATCAATCCATGGGAGGTGTAGGATGAAAATGATCTCTCTCAAACAACCCTGCAACCAAATAACAAACGATCTCTTGTGTCCCCAACACACCCAATACAATGGTAAATTGTATAGGTGCACTAGTTCGGCGAAGAGATGGTGATACAAGTGCAATATGGATGGTAGATATAGATTTTTGTAATCTGAAAATATAAAAACAGCAAGGTAACTAATAGTAAAAGTCAGCAAAAACGGTATTGCAATGCTTGGAAACAAGGCCTAGTGTTCATACTTTCACTAGTGCATGTTCTCTCAATAATGATAACATAATTAGATCATATAACAATCCCTCAACATGCAACAAGGAGTCACACCAAAGTCACTAATAGTGGAGAACAAACGAAGAGATTATTGTAGGGTACGAAACCACCTCAAAGTTATTATTTCTGATCGATCTATTGGGCTATTCCTATAAGTGTCACAAACAGCCCTAGAGTTTGTACTAAAATAACACCTTAAGACACACATCAACCAAAACCCTAATGCCACCTAGATACTCCAATGTCACCACAAGTATCCGCTGGTTTGATTATACGATATGCATCAAACAATCTCAGATTCATCTATTCAAACCAACACAAAGAACTTCAAAGAGAGCCCCAAAGTTTCTACCAGAGAGTCAAGACAAAAACGTGTGCGAACCCCTATGCATAAGTTCACGGAAATCGCAAGTTGATCACCAAAACATACATCAAGTAGATCACATGAATATCCCATTGTCACCACAGATAAGCACATGCAAGACATACATCAAGTGTTCTCAAATCCTTAAAGACTCAATCCGATAAGATAACTTCAAAGGGACAACTCAATCCATTACAAGAAGGTAGAGGGGGAGAAACATCATAAGATCTAGCTATAATAGCAAAGCTCGCGGTACATCAAGATCATGCCAAATCAAGAACACTAGAGAGAGAGAGAGATCAATCACATAGCTATTGGTACATACCCTCAGCCCCGAGGGTGAACTACTCCCTCCTCATCATGGAGAGCGCCGGGATGATGAAGATGGCCACCGGTGATGGTTTCCCCCTCCGGCAGGGTGCCGGAACAGGGCCCCGATTGATTTTTGGTGGCTACAGAGGCTTGTGTCGGCGTTCTGGGAACGGGGGTCCCCAGACTTGCCTGCCTGCGGCCCATGGCATGGCTCCACCAGCGGCCCTGTGCGACCCATCTTCACCAGCAAGCACTCAAGACCCTCGCGAGGGGCCAAGCCTCGCAAGGCGGACGATGCAATACCTCCTCGGGGGCAGCCTCACCAGGCTGGCTCGCGAGGGGCAGAGAGATCAAGGCAAGGGAGTCCTCGCGAGGTCCCCGTGACGTAAGCCATGACGACCAAAGCTAGGCAGGTGCTAGCGCGCAGTGTCCTCGTTTCCTCTTTGGTGCTAAAGAGGCAAGCTCAGGCGCGGAGTCCCGAGGCATCAAGCAAAGGTTTCCATATCGGTGCAACAAGACCAAGACTAGCAGGACGACATGACGGAGGTCACCGTGGAGACCAAGACGGCGTCACCACCAGAGCCTTTGGCAGGCGCAGACTACTTTTGTCAGGATAACATGTACTAGCTGTTCCCCGTCAAACATAGCTGTTGTGGGATCCCTTCCCGCTTAATATTTGGGAAGAGGACCAGGGCCACTATAAATAGGACTAGCCACCACCTTAGCAAGGAGAGAGGATCATTCAGACCACCAGACACCACACAAGCTCGCCAAGCACAAGAACACCTATCCTCGGGAGGCCGTTCTTCCGCTTCTAACTGTTCATCCTCAGCCCACAAGGCAATCCACCACACCACACTAGAGTAGGGTATTACACCGGCCCGAACCAGTATAAATCTTGTGTCCCTTTGTTCTGCGAGTTCGACGCACTAAGACTTGAGATTGTGGTGAGGGCGAGAGCTAGAGGGGGAGAGATCTTCGTGCGCACCCCAGTGTTCGAACCTCAAGGGTTTTGCCGGAACCCGAAATTCAACATTTGGCGTGCCAGGTAGGGGTGCGCTGAAGTTTTCCTCCCGCTGATCCGCGCCCCTTCACTCCACCACACCCATGTCAGACGCACGCCGAGCGCCGGGCTGCCCTCGCCGCCCGTGTCACTCAGACGGACCCTGTCAGCGGGCCTCCCCGTCATTCTCCGTCCCCTATTGCCAAAGCCGCCACCGGCCCGACGGCAAACGAGCAGTAGGCCTCCTCACTGCACCCCACCGTGCGGCGGGACGGCCGCACCACCACCCCGTCGCTGACTCCGGCCGGCTCGTCGTCTCATGCTTGCCGCCCACTCACAGACACGTAGGCCGCGCTGCTCATGGCACGCGAGCTCCTGCGTTATCGCCCGGTCACCTCTACGAGGACTGGTTGGACCGCATCGCCGAGCTTGTCAGCACCGCCGGAGGCTCCCCTGCACCATCCCTCTCACTGCCTCGCCCACCTCCAGCTGCGGGTAATGTAGCTCACAGAGCGCCTCTGCCTCCTCCGCACCAAGACGACGCCCTCACGCCGAGAAGCGCGGCTCATGAAGCGCCTCCGCCTCCTTCGCGTCAAGATGGCGTCCTCGCCCCAAGACGTGCGGTCCCGCGGCATGACCCACCGTGCCGTGTGCCCGTGCACGAAGAAGGAAGCTGCCGAGAGGTTCCCCGGCAAGCGTTCCTGGCGCCACGACAAGACCGCGTGCCGCCTGTGGCGGCGGCGCACGGGCATCAAGGGTAGGCGCCGCCCCTGCAGAGGGCCCCGGTGGTCATCGCAGGCTGTCGGGCTCTCGTTCCCGAGCTGCGTAGCGTCGTCTGGCCAGGCAAGTTCAAGCCAAACCTGCCTCCATGCTACGATGGCACCCCGACCCCATAGAGTTCCTCCAGCTTTACGAGCTGAGCATCAAGGCGGCCAACGGCGACGAAAAGGTCATGGCGAACCGGTTTCCCATGGCTCTCAAGGACGGCGCCCGCTCGTGGCTCCTGAACCTGCCTCTAGGCTCGATCTCCTCCTGGGGTGAGATGCACGACCGCTTCATCGCCAACTTCCAGGGCACACACGACCGACCTCCGGCCGCAGGTGACCTGCGCCGCATCAAGCAACAGTCGGGAGAGACCCTGCAGAAGTACATCCAGCGCTTCAATAGTATGCGTCTCAAGATCCCCAAGGTGACGGACGAGGCCATCATCTCAGCGTTTTCCGATGGCGTCCGTGACATCAAGATGAAGGAGGATCTCGCCGTCCATGAGGAGCTGCGCACGACTTTGGAGCTGTTCAACATAGCAACCAAGTGTGCAAGAGCTGAGGAGGGGCGTCTCTCCCTCCTCGAGCTCCCTGCAGCAGATCCAGAGGAGAAGAAGGCCAAGGTCAAGGACGTGAAGTGCAAAGGAGTGGCCGTACTCGCGGCAAAGCCAGACACGAAGCGCGGCCGGGACCTCCCCGAGTCGTCCAAGGGCAGCCTCTGCCTTCCACAACGTGCGTAGCCACAACACCAATGATTGTCAAGAGCTCAGGGTCATTCGAGATGGATGCTTCGGTCGACGCCCCGAGCGCAGCGACTGGGGCTACGACCGAGAAAGTGGACGAGGTGGAGGACGTTGGGATGACCGAGGGCCCCACCAGGAGTGGCGCGACCAGCCTCGCGAGGACCGCTGGCAGGACCAGCCTCGTGAGGGCGCCTGGAGGGACCAGCCTCGCGAGGACCATCCTCAGGGCAATCCCGACCTCCCTCCGCTGCCGCCACTACCAAGGAGGAACGACGACCACCAATAGGACGAAGGGGATGGGGGCTTCCAGGAGCTGCGCACCATCGCTTGCATCTTGGGTGGTGCTCAGGCCCCGGCTTCCCAACGCATCTTCAAGCAGTTCTCTCGCGAGGTGAATGCAGCCCTCCCCAAGATCGAGGCCACGCGCCCGCTCAGATAGTCCAAGTACGCCATCACCTTTAGCTCGTTGGACCAACTCAAATGCGCAGCAACTGCCAGCGTCCTCCCGATGCTCTGTTCAGCCGTCATCAGCAATGTCCATGTCACCAAGACCCTCATCGATGGTGGCGCAGGGTTCAGTGTCCTGTCCATTGAGATGTTCGACAACCTTCAAGTGCCATACGACTAGCTTCAGCCCACCAAGCCCTTCTCAGGAGTGACTGACGGCTCCACCTCCCCGATAGGGCAAGTTCGTATCCCTATCACCTTCGGACAGTGCGACAACTACCACACCGAGCTCGTCGACTTCGATGTCGCCCACATCCGCTTGCCGTACAATGCCATCCTCGGGTACCCAGCGCTAGCCAAATTCATGACAGTCACCCACCATGGCTACAACGTCCTCAAGATGCCGGGAAGCGGCAAAATTATCGCAGTCCCCTGCGAAGAAAGAGACACGGTGTGCTCCCTCGAGCGCGCCTTCCAAGCCGCAGCAGTCGAAGACCCTGACAGCGCGTGTGTGCAGTACCCTCCTGAGGCCAACCCCAAGAATAGGAAGCAGCTACTCCGTACTGGGCCTCAGGGGAGCGGCGCCGGCGCCGCCACCTCAGGATCGGCGCCCGCGCCTGGGGCGCCTCCCTCCCTCGCATAGGAACTTGCGCCTGGCGCCCTCCTCGGGCATGTCTCAGGGGCTCTCTTCTGGAGGGCCTCATACCTGGCTAAGATCACGAGGGAGGCGCTCGGGCACCACGTGGAGGCGTGCTTCGCGGCACGTTTCCCTTAGGAGGGCACCGGGCGAGGTGCGCCCGGCCCTCAGGAGTTCATCGTCAAGACCACTCAGGAGCCGCACTCTCTTTCCATGCATAAGCTACCTATCGTCACTACCTGCTTGATAGCCGCCCACCGCAGGAGCCGCACGCCGATCATCTTTCTTCAGGATCCTTCGCATAATAAGGCTAGGCACGGCGTTTGTGCTCTGGTCCGTCCCTGCAGCGTTGATAAATCCAATGGCTGAGCTCTGTCTGGCTGGCTTGCCCCGTTCACGTCACCTCCTGGGGTCGTTGGTGCTTGCCCTTCTTGTGCGATAACCTCAGGAGATTCGATCGGTGCAGGTTGTCTAACCATCTCACAGGACCACTGCAGTCAACGAGAACCAAGACCAGGTGCAACCCGCCTTGAGGTAGGTCCTCGTGAGTCCCGCGCTGGCTCACGAGTGCCCAGACACACCTCGTCTAGCCCTACAGTGCAAACCACATGTCAGGGCGGGGCTATACACGCCCCGGGGGCTCTCCGCAGTAGGGAGTCCCCTCCCACGTGCCAGTGGAAGCACCATGCTCCGCGCCGATAGTCGACACTGCCGAGGAGAGGCTATGCCCATGCAAGTACGGAAGCGCTATGCTCCGCCCTGGTGGTAAACAACTGAGGGCGACCTCACGGCCGTATCAACCTCAGGGAGCCTCTGAGCTTAGTGTCTGGCCTCATCGCAACACCTCCCCTTAGGAGAGTCACGCGAGGGGGCTGGGCACGGGGGCTGCGCTTGGGTCACGCCCAAGCGTATGCCACCCTACTAGGTCCCTTGGACCTGGTCGTCGCGCGCCCTCCCGAGCGGAGCCAAGGTACGAAGGTCGTTTGAACGTCTAGGGGGACTTCTGAGCATCACGACTCAGGAGCCTAACTGACTATGTAGCCACTCACTCCTTGGTCCGTCCTGGTGATCCGGACGGCCCAATGGCAGCTGAGGTATGCGCGGGGCCGGGTCCTGCCGATGTAGAACACTAGGCCTACTCCCAGATCTCCTTTCTATAGGTTGTTTGCGTGTCAAGGGGGACTCCTGGGCATCGCGACTCAGGAGCCTAACTGACCACGTAGCCCCTCCCTCCTTGGTCCATCCTGGTGATCCAGACGGCCCAATGGCGGCTGAGGTTAGCGCGGGGTCAAGCCCTGCCAACATAGAACGTAAAGCAAACGGAAAGGAAATCGCAGAATTTTAAAGAAAATATTACAAGACATATTGTTCTCTTGAAACCAAATGCAAGCCTCCACGAGGTATGGTGTGTATTGTAGAAACTAAACAGGAAAGGAGCCGTCAGCAAGTCATCTCGCCATTCCCGAACGCCGCTGTCAGCCACAAGGGATGCTTCTCCTGTAGCGGTGTTGCCCTCGCCTGCACCACCAGCCGGAGTTGCAGGATCGGCAGCACCACCACTTGAAGGCATGGGATCAAAGGCGCGAAACCTCTTCAGCAGGGCCTCCACCTGGCTCTTCATGGCTTCGGCAGCAGCTGCGTAGTGCTCGGCGTCCACAGGTTCTAGCAGCTCGTCAAGGTGGGCGGTGGGATCGCGAAGATAGAGGTGGCTGAAGACGCGCGTCAACGCGACTGAAGAAAGAATGCGGGCTTCTTCCTCCGCCAAGGGGCTGACACCGCTCACGACTTCCTCAAGCACCTCGACCAAATAAGGAAGCAGCTGGGTGGGGCCCTCGTCGGCGGTAGCCAGCGGCTCCTCCAAGCCCTTCTCGTAAAGCAACTGCGGCGCCTTGCGGGACCTCTCCTTGAGGAGCTTGAAGGCCGCGCGGTCCTCGGCCAGGACCTTCGCCTTGGCATCAAGCTTGGCTTTCTCCGATTCCATCTCCCGCTTCAGCTTCTCCAGTCGGCTGCGCTCCACGCCCTGTGCCTTCCCCAACTGCTCCAGCTCGGTGTCGCGACCCCTGACGGCGTCCTCTTAGGCCTTCATCCTCTCCTCCTCCGCCTTGTGGCCACGAGCTTCTTCCGCACACTCATTGCGCAGAGTCCTCAATTTGGCGTCCAACAACTGGCAGCGATCCTGGGGGGCCCCAACATGTTTCAGCGCCACCTTGCGAGCGGCCGCGACCTGAGCGGTGGCCTGCTTGTCCTTCTCGAAGGTTGCCGTCGCCTGGCTCAGCGCCGCCCGAACGGACACGTCTGAGTGAAGCCAGCTAGAGACTAGCTCCAGGCGCCCGGCTATCAGGCGGGGGTCGTCGCCCTGAAGATCTTCTCGCAGCAGGGTCATCGCAGAAAGAGTGCGCTCCAGGATGTCAGGGGAGGCGAAAGGACCCAAAGATTGCGGTGCGGTAGGAGGGGGAGGAGTCGACGTCGTCACCATGGCGTGGGAGGCCAGAAACTCCTGAGCTTCAGGGACCCCAGCGCCCGGACCGGACGTTGGCACCTCCGGAGCCAGCGGGGCCACGGGGGCTGGCTCCCCCCGAGGATGCTCTTCCAAGCCTCGTGAGGATGATCGGGCCGGAGAAGCGTGAGTGCAGTCGCAACCCTTTTCCACGGAGAAGGGTGCCGCCGCCGTTGGTGATTTGTTCCTGAGCAGCACCACCTCTTCCTGTTTCCTCTTCTTCACTACGGGCGACGGCGTAATCAAGCAGCAGAGAAGCGTCAAGGATAAGCAGCAGAATCAAGAACAAGACAGGACAAGAACACTTACTGGTCCACCGCAGCGTAGTTCCTCTGCTTCTTAAGCTTGAAGCCTGAGAGCCTCGCAGCACTAGGCGCAGGCGCGCGGGCTCCAGGAGTGGAAGCGGGGGCAGCAGATGGACCAGAAGCAGCTCCAAGCAGTGTCGGGGCAGGAGCGTCATCTCGGTAGATCAGCGCTGACCTGCCCCTCGTCAGAACATCGACCAGTGACCTCCTCGAGGGGCTGGCCTTGGGCCCCGAGGAGCCCCCCACCACGGGTGGCTCCTCCCTCTCCGGGGGGACATCAGCCTCGTCATCATCATCAGGCAGGGTGCGAAGGATGTCGGCCTTGCGTAAGGGGGAGGTCTCCCCCGCCCCTTCGTGGGTCGCCTCTGAGTCGCGCTCCTCCTCTCCCTCTTCTTCCTCCGCACCCTCCTCACGAGACTCGCCCAAAGAAACAACCACTAGAGTCGTCACCACCAGGATGTCGATGGGCGCAGGCGGCACGAGCCCACGCTCGTCGAAGGCAGACAGAGCGGCGATGACCTCCGCCCCATCTGGGCGGCGGTACAGGGGAACAAGGCCATCAGGCGGGTACCCTTGGTCGTCCCCAACCAAGGAACGAAGAGCCGAGCGCAATTCCTCATTGTAAAGGAGCCCCGGGTGCAGGAGGAGGTCGTCCCCTCCTTCTCCAAGTTTCCACAGTGGGCGCGGGCGCGACTAGAGGGGAGCCACGTGTTGCGCCAAGAATCCTTGGGCAATCATGGCCCCCGTCAGCTTCGTCGTCCTCGAATCGTCAGGCTTCAGGTCGGCGCTCATTCCCTCTAGCACCCGCGTCGCCCGCGAGTCGGTGAGCTTCACGCGAAGCCACACCTCGTGGGACACAGGCATCTCCGACGGCAGCACCAACCGGGGGTGGACGCACTTGGCGTCCATCAGGACCCATTTGCTCCTCAAGCCCTCGACCTTCTTCCCGGTCTTCGAGATGGCATTTGTCTTGTTGGCCGTGACGAAGCCAACACACCCCGAGCAGGGCCCCCCTTAAGCCAGAGAAAGAATAAGTGGCACAGCAGCACCACGGACGGCATCACCCCGATGTACGCCTCGTAGTAGAAGGCGAAAATCGACAGAAGAAGGATGGAGTTGGGATGAAGATGAATGGCGTGGATCATGTAGTGACTGAGGACGGAGTAGAAGAAATTAGAGAAGGGGGGTACAAAGCCGGCGACGATGCTACTCATGAAGAAGGGGTAGAAGGTGCTACCAGAGTCCTCAGGCTCCGCGGAGCCGGCCCGAAGCATAGTCTTCCTCTTCTCGTCACCCTCCGCCATCATGAAGCGCACGGTGGCCAGGCTCTTCTCCGGCATGCTCGGTGCCTCAAGAGCGGGCTCGTACCAGGATGGCGAAGGGGTAGCCCGGGCTTTCTTTGGCACCATTGACGGCAAGCTCGAAGGTCTGGGTGGATCTGGAGTCTCTGGAAGTGAAGGGCAAGAAAGGGGATCTAGAGCAAGACAAAGGAAAGCAATGAATGAAAATGTAGCCCGTGTTGGCCTTTTGTCAGGCGGGCAGTTGCCGAGGCAGCGTGGGGAAGCTAGAACGCCCACATCCAATCAACCGCCACACGTCAACCGAGGCTGCAGGCTGTTAGGGCCAGCGGCGCCCCGCACTTGCCCCTTGGCTTCACCTCGAAGCCAAGTCCGAGTGCGCCTTGGGCCCGGGGGCTACTGTCGGTGTTCTGGGAACGGGTGTCCCCAGACTTGCCTGCCTGCGGCCCACGGCGTGGCTCCACCAGCGGCCTTGTGCGTCCCATCTTCACCAGCAAGCACTCAAGATCCTCGTGAGGGGCCAAGCCTCTCAAGGTGGACGACGCAAGACCTCCTCGGGGGCAGCATCACTAGGCTGGCTCGCGAGGGGAGGAGAGATCAAGGCAAGGGAGACCTCGCGAGGTCCCCGTGACGTAAGCCAAGACGGCCAAGGCCAGGCAGGTGCCAGCGCGCAGTGTCCTCGTTTCCTCTTTGGTGCTAAAGAGGCAAGCTCAGGCATGGAGTCCCGTGGCATCAAGCAAAGGTTTCCATATCGATGCAACAAGACCAAGACCATCAGGACAGCAGGATGGATGTCACCGTGGAGCCCAAGACAGTGTCACCACCAGAGCCTTTGGCAGGCGAAGACTACTTTTGTCAGGATAACTTGTACTAGCTGCCCCCCTTCAAACTTGGCCGTTGTGGGATCCCTTCCCGCTTAATATTTGGGAAGAGGACCAGGGCAACTATAAATAGGACTGGCCACCACCTTAGCAAGGAGAGAGGATCATTCAGACCACCAGACACCACACAAGCTCACCAAGCACAAGAACACCTCTCCTCAGGAGGCCGTTCTTCCCCTTGTAACTATTCTTCCTCAGCCCACGAGGCAATCCACCACACCACACCAAGTAGGGTATTACACCGCAATGGTGAACCGATCCAATATAAATTTTGTGTCCCTTTGTTCTACGAGTTCGACGTGCTAAGACTTGAGATTATGGTGAGGGCGAGAGCTAGAGGGGGAGAGATATTCGTGCACCCAAGTGTTCGAACCTCAAGGGTTTCGCCGGAACCCAAAAGCCGACAACTTGCGGCGGCGGAACTCCTAATTTAGGTTTATTTCTGGGGGTTTCTATATTTATAGGAATTTTTGGCGTCGAGAATAAGTCAGGGGGTCCACGAGTCAACCACAAGGTTGGAGGGCGCGCCCTCCCTCCTTCAGGAGGCTTTGTGGCTCTTCTGGCCCAACTCTTTTGCTTCGGGGGCTTCTTCTGGTCCATAAAAAATCACCGTAAATTTCCAGGTCATTTGGACTCCATTTGATATTCCTTTTCTGTAAAACTCAAAAACAAGGAAAAACAGAAACTGGCACTGGGCTCTAGGTTAATAGGTTAGTCCAAAAAATCATATAAAATAGCATATAAAACATCCAAGATAGATAATATAATAGCATGGAACAATCAAAAATTATAGATACATTGGAGACGTATCATGTCGCTAAGGGGAATTTTATTGAGCTTGATGCTAATACCACTTATGAGATCCTACAAGGGATTTTTGGAATTCCGCCTACCAAAAGGGGATTTCTTTTACTCAAGAAGGAGCTCAAATTTTGGACAATTTGAGTGATTTGCATAAACATTTGGTTGAGTTACAAAAATATAATGAACCTCTGAAACATATCAGTGGGAACCTCAATCGAATGAATACCTTGATTACTCTTTGCAATAACTGTTTGGATATTTTGAATCTCAAGATGGTCTCTTTTCCTGAAAATCTTGGGAAGCATAAAGAGCCTCCCGGTTTTGAAAAGGCCCTTACAAAAGTTGCAAAAACCAAAGATGAAAATACTTAGATCTATGGCTTATGCGTAGCTAGGGGCATAAAATGATAGCGCTTGTTGGGAGGCAACCCAATGAATAAAATTTATTTTTTCCTTTTTATTTCTGTTCTTGAGTGTTTGCACAATTATGCTACGGTTATGATTGGGTTTTTAATGTTTTAGTTAGTGTTTGTGCCAAGCAAAGCCTTTGGGATCATGTTGGGTGATAGTTGATTTGATCTAGTTGAAAATAGAAACTTTTGCGCCGAGTAGAACAATTTTAATAAATCATAGAAGCGTGATAAAATTCTGATTTTTTTATACAAGATTGATATACAAATTGCCTACGTATCCTAATTTTTAAGAATTTTTGGAGTTTCATAAGTATTCGAAGTTTTCAGATTGCTAGAGACTATTCGGTTTTTGACAGATTCTGTTTTCTTTGTGTTGTGTGCTTATTTTGATTAATCTATGGTTTGTATTGCAGGGTATAAGCCATGGTAAAGTTGGAATACAGTAGATATAATGCAAAAATAAAATATGAATGGGTTTGCAACAGTACTTAGAGTAGTGATTTGCTTTGTTATACTAACGGATCTCACGAAGGTTTTGTTGAGTTTTGTGTGATTGAAGTTTTCAAATTTTGAGTGAGATCATGATGGGTGAAGGAATAAGGAGTAAGAAGTGTCGGGGAACATAGTATTTCAAAAAAATTCCTATGATCATGCAAGATCTATCTAGGAGAAGAATAGCAACGAGCGGGGAGCGTGTGTCCACGTACCCTAGTAGACCGAAAGCGGAAGTGTTGGGAATATGACTACCAGGTATGACCCGTCCAAGAGGGGCCGGGTCAATCTTCCTGGTGGGTTATTAAAAGAAGCCCAGCGGATATACAAGGCGATGGGATATTATAAAACTTGTATTAGGCCCAAGCCTAGAGGCGGCTTAAGGCCTGTAATTGTAAACCGCCATGTATAGTTAAGACTTGTAAAGAAAGGCATGTAAAAGAAGTCACCGAGCCGGACACGTTGTATGAGCCGGCCGGGACTCTGCAGGCCGCCAGGCTTCTACCCGTGTATATAAGGGGATGACCCGGCGGCGGATTAGGGTAAGTAACATAAAATCGAGAGCCAGGCAAGTGTATTCTCTCCCTGGTCACCGAAACCTAGCAATACCACATCAACTGGACTTGGCTTTACCTTCATCGTAAGGGGCTGAACCAGTATAAACCTCTCGTGTCCTTTGTCCCGATCAACCCCTTTAAGCTTCCTAGTTGTGATGGCTCCATGAATAAGTCATTTCACTAGGACATATGCCGTGACAATTCCACGACAGTTGGCGCCCACCGTGGGACCAGCACACGGTGGATTTGAGTTCTTGAAGGGCAACTTCGAAGGGCTCAAGGGATACGCTGTGGGCCGGATGACCAAGAGTCATCGCGGCAAGCTCTACATCGACGACGAAGGATGGGGCCCCGACGCCGGCTCAATTGAGTACGGATACCGGGTCCCCTTCGGTGGAATCCACATCTTCATCGGCCGAATCGGCGAGCCGGGCCCTAAGACGGACATCTGCATCAACCTCGTCGAGACGGCTCAGTGCGCTAGGTCCGCGCGGGCTCAACCCGCCGTGAGGCGTGCCTTTGTGGGTTGCATCCATGGAGGGGAATTTTCTGAAGGATCGGTGGTTGGTGGTGAGACGGCCGTTTGTTCTGACAGTGAGTCATCCATAGGCGAAACAGATTCTTTGTATCAGTTACAAGATGGCGGGCTTGGGGGCTGTTTCGATGGCAGCAGTATTCTGGACCCCATTGAGCCGCCGAATCAAGCCGGAGTCTTCATGGCTGGCACTCAACCTGGTCAGAATTCTACGGCTGCGGTAGCCATAACCACCGGGTCAGCAGCGGCTGCGTCAGGAGACCCCGTGTGCCCACCGGCTCAGGTATTAATGGACCTCATGGATAGGATGACGGCCCTACTGACTGTTGTGGTTGAGCCGGCGTATAAGGCTTAGCATGACACAGAAGTAGCACGACTACACGGAGAGGTAGCACAGGCCAAGGAAAATTTAGCGGCGGAAGATGTCAGGATGGCCGTAGAACGGGCGGCTCTGGATGCACGTGCTCAGCAGCTTCAAGCGGAGACTTTCCGGCTCTCGGTGGATCTGAACGCGTCAACCGAGGTCATGAGGAGAAGGCACCAGAAGGCTCAATCACGTCTGCCTCTGACTTACGATCCTAGGAACCTTTTTCACACACCCGGGGCTGTTCCCAGTAACCCGCCGGAGGCAAACCGGATAACAACACCCGGGGCCGGGGTGCCGGTTCAACCGCGGGCCATGGAGCCGCCACGTGTGAATACTGGTCCGCCTCACTACACACCAATACCACCAGGTCACTTCTCTAACCCTTTGGAGAATTTAATTGCTACGTTGGCTCGTTTGGCGGCTCTCCCAATGGAAGGTGACTCTCCGACGGTAATAGAAACACGAAGGGTCAGAGAACTTCTTCAGACAGCTCTGGCACAGCAGGATGCGTATTCTTACAGTTGGGATAGAATCCATTCAACCCCTCGACCAAATCGGAGCCCAAGCTATAGCAGGCATATGGACTCAGCGGCCATGTCGAGCAACGCCCAGCGCCGTAACCAACCATGCGAGCATGACCCGGCCCCGGGCGGAGCCCTTAACTTGGCAGACCAGGAGAGGATCCGTCAAGAGGCTGAATGGGCGATTCAGCAGGCGGCTCAGCAAGCTTTCCCAGTTTATCCAGCGACCTCTATTGAGGCTGGGGTGGCCACCAGGACAGGAGGCGTCCCTTGTCTTGTGCCGGCTCTGCGTAATGAGCGTTTGCCAAAGGATTTTAAGGGGCCTTGTAATGTGCCCAATTACACAGCCGACCTGCAACCCGGAGCGTGGATTGAAAGTTACGAGATGGCCATGGAGTTATTAGAGGTCAGTGACGCAACAATGGCCAAATACTTCACCATGATGTTGGATGGAACAACTCGTACTAGGTTAAACGGGCTTCCGCCCAACTCCATCGGCTCATGGGAGGAGTTAAAGGCCCGGTGTAACACCCACGATGCGGCTATATCTCCCACGTGTCGGAGCATGACTTAGAGGCATAACCGCAAGGTAGGCATGTCGCAAGAGGGGTAATCTTTACACATCCCATCTACTGAATAAGAAAGGGATAAAGAGTTGGCTTACAATCGCCACTTCACAAAATACACAAATATAGCATACATCATCCAGAATACAATCAAGGTCCGACTACAGAACCAAAATAAAGAAAGACAACCCCAATTGCTAGATCCCCGATCGCCCCAACTGGGCTCCTCTACTGATCATCCGGAAAAGACACATAGTAACGTCCCGAATCCTCTCCCACTTGAGTTTGGTAGCATCCCCTGCACTGGCATCATCGGCACCTGCATCTGTTTGGAAGTATATGTGAGTCATGGGGACTCAGCAATCTCACACCCTCACGATCAATACTATTTAAGATTAAAGGTAGGAAAGGGGTAGTGAGGTGGAGCTGCAGCAAGCACTAGCATATATGGTGGCTAACTTACGCAAAAGAGGGCGAGAAGAGAAGCAAAGCACGGTCGAGAAGCTAATAAGTGATCAAGAAGTGATCCTGAAACTACTTACGTTCAAGCATAACACGAGACCGTGTTCTCTTCCCGGTACTCCACCGAAAAGAGACCATCACGGCTACACACGCGGTTGATTCATTTTAATCAGATTAAGTGTCAAGTTTTCTACAACCGGATATTAACAAATTGCCATCTGCCCATAACCGTGGGCATGGCTTTCGAAAGTTCAAAACCCTGCAGGGGTGTCCCAACTTAGCCCATCACAAGCTCTCATGGTCAACGAAGGATATTCCTTCTCCCAGGATGACCCGATCAGACTCGGAATCCCAGTTACAAGACATTTCGACAATGGTAAAACAAGACCAGCAAAGCCGCCCAAATGTGCCGACAAATCCCGATAGGAGCTGCACATATCTCGTTCTCAGGGCACACCAGATAAGCAATCTATACAACTAAAACCAACCCTCAAGTTTCCCTGAGGTGGCGCTGCAAGGGGCTCTAGTTTGGACCAACACTCAGAGGAGCACTGGCCGGGGGTTTAAAAGAAAGATGACCCTTGAGTCCGCGGAACCCAAGGGAAATAGGCTTAGGTGGCAAATGGTAAAACCAAGGTTGGGCCTTGCTAGAGGAGTTTTATTCAAAGCGAACTGTCAAGGGGTTTCCATAACACCCAACCGCGTAAGGAACGCAAAATCAAGGAACATAACACCGGTATGACGGAAACTAGGGTGGCAAGAGTGGAACAAAACACCAGGCATAAGGCCGAGCCTTCCACACTTTACCAAGTATATAGATGCATTAAAGTAAACAAGATATAATAGTAATGATATCCCAACAATATCCATGTTCCAAGATGGAACAAACTCCATCTTCACCTGCAACTAGCAATGCTATAAGAGGGGCTGAGCAAAGCGGTAACATAGCCAAACAACGGTTTGCTAGGAAAAGGTGGGTTAGAGGCTTCACATGGCAATATGGGAGGCATGATATATCAAGTGGTAGGTGTCGTGGCATAGCAATAGAGCAAGCAACTAGCAAGCAAAGATAGAAGTGATTTCGAGGGTATGGTCATCTTGCCTGCAAAGTTCTCCGAGTTGACGAAAGCTTGATCCTCGTAAGTGTACTTAATGGGTTCCTCGATCACGCACTCGTTTCCCGGCTCTACCCAAAGCAAGAACACAAGCAAAGGAAACAACAATCAACCACGGTGCAATGCACAGGCAACATGATGCAAAACATGGCATGATATGCGAGATGTGATATGCAATGCATATGCGTGCTCCGGAAGGAAAAGATTGAACCAGACATCAACTTGGCAAACCAAGTGTACCGCTGGAAAGATGAGATGATTTTGGTCGAAAACGATATAAAGATCACCGGAACCGGATGCACGGTTTGCAAATGGCAGGAAAAACAAGAATGACACAATTCTGCGATTAATAGCACAATGCCACCTAGAATGCAACAAGAAACTAAGCTACTGCACTCCAGCATAACAACAAAGCGCATGGAAGTGATCTACTCAAGATGCTTGACAAAAGATGAACACTGAGCTATGGCTAAATCACACAAGAGTAGGTTCAAACAAGCATGGAAAAAGTGCGAAAGATATCAGCATCACAGACTTTGTGAAAAATACTAACATGTCAACAATTAACATCAGGAATCAATGTTTAGACCAAGCAAACAACATGCTACAGGAACAGAACATAGCAAACAAAGGCATGGCATGAATCTACTCAAAGCATAGAACAAAAGTCCCTTAATGATCAAGAGCCAAAAAGGCACAGAAGATATGATGGCACCC
The DNA here is from genome assembly GCF_003073215.2 of Triticum urartu. NCBI lineage: Eukaryota > Viridiplantae > Streptophyta > Magnoliopsida > Poales > Poaceae > Triticum > Triticum urartu. Next base: position 235,528,664 of record NC_053024.1, read on the forward strand.
ATGTAAACATAGGAAGTTTCGTTAACAGATTCAGACTTAGCAGAAAACTGAGCATGGCATCAACAGAATTATGAAGGCATCTTTGCGAGCTCTATTCACTCATCGCAAGGCATTTCATGACAAGATAAGCATAGCATCAGCAAGATGGCATGTTTATGAAGCTAACCAAGGCAAAAGGAAGTTCATATCACGCATGGATCAACTACAACATCCATGGAAAAATTGGTTAACATGTAAACAATCTGCCAGGAACATTTTATAGAAAAAGTAGAGCAAGAGTAAGTCATGCTAGGGCACTCCATAATGGAAAACAGGGGCATGGATGGATAGAGCACAACCATATGTCCAAAACTTACTTACTTAAGATACTCAAAAGAAGCATGGATCTCATTGTAGCAACATGAATACATGGCATAAAAATAACAGCAGAGCAATGACTTGGTAAAATTCTAAGTCCATGAAATCAGCAAAGTCACGAGAGCTACTTTGCATGCTTGTTCTAGTCACCACATTGATCACAAAAATACATGGCATACACCCGTGTAAAGATGGCATGGCATAGATCAAAATGCATGTAGAGCTCATGACCATATGCAGCACACAGCAATTGTAGCAAAAATGACAAATGCTCATACTCTGCTAAGAATCAGCACCTAACATTTTATAGCACTCTTGCATCAACGATTAGGGCATCAAGATGGACTTAAACAAGCATGTCACAATGGAACAAAATGAAGAGCACATAATGGTGAACATTTTGATATATTACGCGCATGAAACAGAGCTACGGTGATGAAGTTATGACATGATGAACATAGCATAAAACATGAGAGGAAAAATGACTTAGTGGGAAAACAACCTCGCGAAAGTAAACGGGATCTAGGGTTTGTCGCGCCCAGTCCGATGATGGCCGGGATTCAACACCGGCGAGGGAGGAAGACAGCAGGCGGGACTCCTCCGGGCCGGATCTCACCGGATCTGGCCGGCGGCGAGCCAGAGAGGCGACGGGGCGCGGCTCCGCGGGTCCGGCGCGGCACGACGGCGTGCGGGGAGCGGCGAGGACTGGCGCGGTGGCGGGGTCCGGCGAAGAGGACGACGGCGAGAGGGTGGCCGGAGCGAAGAGGCGGCGGCGGCGGTGCGTGATTTAGGCGGGCGGCGCCAGGCGGACGGCGGAGCAGAGGCGCGCGGGCCGAGCGGGCCTGCCCTGGGCCCGGCGGGACGCGGCGGCAGGGGCGATGCGCGGGACAGGTGGCGGCGCGCTATTGGGTGCGGGCGGCGGCGGAATTCGTCCGGCGGCGGCCGGACGTGTCCGGTGGCGGCGGGGCGATTTGATCTAGGGTTTGGACCCGAATTTTGGATGGGGAGGACATATTTATAGGTAGGAGGAGGTAGGAGTGTCCAAATGAGGTGTAGTTTTTGACCACGCGATCGTGATCTGATGGCGGATGACATGGGATAGGTTTGGATGGGTTATTGGGCCGTTTTGGAGGGGTGTTGGGCTGCAACACACACGAGGCCTTTACGGTTCCCCGGTTAACCGTTGGAGTATCAAACGGACTCCAAATGGCACGAAACTTGACAGGCGGTCTACCGGTGGTGTGCCAAGGCCGCTTGGAAAATCTCGGTCCATTCCGAGAACGTTTGACACCCGCACACGAAAAGAGGCAAAATGGGGCGCTGGAGGACGTAGAAGTGTCAGATTGCAAAACGGACAACGGGGAAAATGCTCGGATGCATGAGACGAACACGTATACAAATGTGATGCACATGATGACATGATATGAAATGCATGACATGGACAAAATGCAAAACGAAGACAAATCCCAACCACGAAGGGAATCTCATAACTTAAAACCGAAATGGCAAGAGTCGGAGTACAAATATGGCAAATTACATCTGGGGCATTACACCCGGTTCATTCAGAACTTTAAAGATACCTGTAAACAACCCATGTCGATCGTGGACCTGACTAACTGCAAGCAAGAGGAAAGAGAATCCATGACCCATTGGGTGCGCCGGGTCAAGGAAATAATACATTCATCTGATAAGACGGATGCCGGCTCCGCGGTTTTAATGTTGTAGAAACTTGCCGTTTTGAACCTCTGAAACAGAAACTGGGGCGGCTCAAGCGTGACTGTAATGACATGGGCCAGCTGATGGTGGCTCTCGTCAAGTACACCGATTCTAACAGTACCAAGGATCCCGCATCTAATGAAGAGAAGACAGGGAAGGGGAAGAAGAATGGTAGTGGCAAAGGTCACCAGCACAACCCGGCGAATCATGGAGGTAATAAACGTAAGGCTGATGGTAGTCTGGAGTTTGTGGCTAACGCCAGCGCACAGGGCAACAAACAATGACACAAGGGGAAGCCACATCCTTGGTCTGGCGGGTCAGCTCCCACCTTTGTGCAGCTGCCAAATGAACCTTGTCCAAGACACGACACCTGGGAGAAGCCAGCTACCCATCTGTGGAAAGACTGTACGATCATGAAGGCTTAACATATTCGATGGTAACCACGGACCTGGCGGCGGCTCAGGTGGTGGCGGTTTTCATGGCCAGGGCCATCCAGGTAGTCAAGGCGGCTATAATCAGCAACCCAGCCAGGGCAATCAGCAACAACAGCAACAGTCCGAGTATTAGAGTAACCCAAAACAGCTGAACAATAGGCAGTACCACGTGTTTACCACCAGTTTGTGCAAGAGGGATCAGAAGCTTCATAAGAGGGCTGTAAATGTTGTTGAGCCGATGGTTCCGCGTTATTTGAGATGGTCTGAACAGCCTATTGTGTGGAGTAGGGAGGATCACCTGCCCCGGGTTGATAATTCGGGTCATCTGGCTTTGGTGGTGGCGCCTCAAGTTGGTGGATATAAGTTCACTAAAGTGCTCATGGACGGAGGCAGTAGCATCAACATCCTGTATTATGAGATGTTCCGTCGCATGGGGTTAACTGATAAGAGTCTTAAAACATCCAACACTGTTTTTCATGGGGTAGTGCCTGGTAAGTCGGCGTACCCAGTTGGTAAGATCGAACTGGAAGTAGCCTTTGGGGATGAGTATGATTCTAGGGCTGAGAAGTTAACTTGCGAGGTGGTTAAGATCAAAAGCCCGTATCACGCTCTGTTTGGATGGCCGGCTTATGCTAAGTTCATGGCTCGGCCATGTTATGTGTATCTACAGTTCAAAATGCCGGGTCATAAAGGCACTATCACGGTACATGGACGCCGGAAAATAGCCTTGGAATGTGAAGAAGGTGATGCCGCTTATGTCGAGTCTGTTTGTGCACTAGAGGAATAGAAGTTTTATAAGGATAATGTTGACCCGGCAGAGATGACATCTTTGAAGAAGCCAACTATGGAGCATGAGCCAATGTTGAAATTCAAGTCAGCTGATGACACCAAGATGATTGATTTCGTGCCTGGCGACTCATCCAAACAGTTGATTATCAGTGCTAATTTGGACCCAAAATAGGAAAGCGCGCTCATCGAGTTCATCCGTGAGAACCGGGACATCTATGCATGGAAGCCTTCTGACATGCCGGGTGTACCGAGAGAACTCGCTAAGCACACTCTCAATATTAATCCAAAGTTTAAGCCGGTTCGACAATTTCTTTGGCGGTTTAACGAGGAAAGGCGCAAGGCTATCGGAGAAGAGGTGGCCCGGCTCTTGGCGGCCGGGTTCATTGTCGAAGTTTTTCACCAAGAGTGGTAGGCTAACCCGGTGCTTGTGCTTAAAAAGAACGGCACCTGGCGCATGTGTGTGGATTACACATATTTAAACAAGGCTTGTCCAACGGACCCTTTTGCTCTCCTTCCTATCGATCAACTCATTGATGCTACGGCGGGATGTGAGCATTTGAGTTTTTTGGATGCTTACTCTGGTTATCATCAGATCAAGATGGCAGTTAAGGACCAGGAGAAGACAACTTTCATCACTCCGTTTGGAGCCTTCTGCTATGTGTCTATGCCTTTTGGGCTTAAGAGTGCCCAGGCGACTTATCAGTGTTGTGTACAGAATTGCCTTCATAAACAAATTGGGTGTAATGTTCATGCTTATGTGGATGATATAGTGGTGAAATCCAGAGAAAAGGAAACCTTGGTAGCTGATCTGAAGGAAACCTTTGATAACCTCCAGGTCTACAAGATGATGCTTAACCCGGCCAAGTGTGTTTTTGGAGTCCCAGCTGGCAAGCTCTTCGGTTTTTTGTGTCCAACAGAGGCATTGAGGCTAACCTGGAGAAAATAAAAGCAATTACATCTTTGGCTAAACCGGCGTGCATCAATGACGTTCATCGGCTGGCGGGCCGTGTCGCAGCTTTAAGCTGGTTTATAAGCCAACTAGGCGAGAAGGCTATGCCATTGTATCAAATGATGAAAAAGACAGATGATTTTGTCTGGAGTGACGCTGCTAACTCTGCTTTTGAACATCTGAAGAAACAACTCCCTGAGCCGGCGATTCTTGCTGCTCCCATTGAGAAGGAACCATTGTTGTTATATGTGGCTGCTAAGTCACGTGCCGTCAGTGTGGCCATTGTTGTGGAACGCAAGGAGGTTGGCAAGGAACATCCGGTTCAACAGCTGGTTTACTACGTCAGTGAGGTGTTCATTGAATCTAAGAAAAGGTATCCACATTGGCAGAAGCTTGTTTATGGGGTGTTCATGGCAAGCCGGAAGCTCAAGCATTACTTTTAGGTTCACCCTATCAGTGTGGTTAGCTCTGCTCTGTTAGGAGATATTATTCAAAATAGAGAAGCCACAGGACGAGTCGCCAAGTGGGCCATTGAACTTGGGTCTCATGGCTTAAAGCATGTGCCACGTACTGCGATCAAATCTCAAGAGCTGGTCGATTTCATTAACGATTGGACGGAGTTACAGACACCTGAAGAAAAGCCAGACAACACATATTGGACAATTCATTTTGATGGGTCCAGACAGTTGGAAGGCTCGGGGGCTGGAGGTGTTTTAACTTCTCCTCGAGGTGACAAGTTTTGTTATGTGTTGCCATTGATGTTTCCTTGTACTAACAACGCAGCAGAATATGAGGCCTTGCTCCATGGTCTTCGAATGGCTAAAGAGATGAGTTTAAGCCTGGTACGGTGCCTTGGCGACTCAGATTTGGTGGCTCACACTACAAAAAAGACACATCCGTGACATTTTGGGCCGAACGAAATTTTTGTCTGTCATACATATGACACTTCTATGACGATAATTGTGACAAAACCCGGTATCATCATAGATATGGTGGGCTCCTACTTCTATGACAAAAAATCATGACAGAAAATGGGCTTCTCGTCTTGGGCGGGCCGGAGACGCAGCTGCATGACATTCTTTGGGCCTTATGATGGAAAAAACCGTGGTAGAAGCGAGGGCGAGGAAAATTTCGGGGAGTTCCCGGTTATGGTGGGAGGTCGGGGGCCGGCGATGCGCGTTTCTCTCGTACACGTACGCGCGTGTGTGCGAGGCATTGGCTCTAACTGAACCCGAGCGAGGCGTTGGGCTCTAACTGAACCCGAGCGATTGCACAGCAGGCTACGCGTTACTGAACCCGAACGATCGATCGATGGCTGTTAACTAAACCTGATCGAGCGATTCCTTCGCTACTGCTGCTAATTGAAGCCGATCGATGCTGCCTCTAGGATGAACAGTGAGCGTTGCCGGGGGGGTTTGGATGAACAGTGAGCGGTGGCATTGCCTCTGGATGAACAGGACCCCGTGGTGTGGTGGAGGGCTGGATGAACAGTAGACGGTGAGGGGTGCCCGTGGAGGGGTGGTTGAACAGGACCCCGTGGTGTGGAGGGCTGGATGAATAGTAGACGGTGGAGGGGTTCCCATGGAGGGGTGGTTGAACAGTAGCCGGTGAGGTAGCGCGCGGTGGAGGCTGGATGAACAGGATCCCATGGAGGCTGGAGGAGGTCGATAGTTGCTCGTGGAGGCTGGAGGAGGTCGACGATGGAGATGAACAATATCCCGTGAAGTCCCGTTTTGCGGTACGCCACACCCCTCCCGATGAACAGGACCCCCGTTTCGACCGTAGCGCTCCAACACAAGTCCGTTTCATCTGTTTTGCGGTACGCCAGACCCCTCCCGATCAACAGGACCCCCGTTTCGTCTGTAGGAGGTCCGTTTTGTCCGTTTTGCGGTACGCCACACCCCTCCCAATCAACAGGACCCCCGTTTCGACCGTAGGAGGTCCGTTTCCTCCGTTTTGTGGTACCCAGACCCCTCCTGATCAACCGGACCCTGTTCCGAAGGTAGGAGGTCCGTTTCCTCCGTTTTGCGGTACGCCAGACCCCTCCCGATGAACAGGATCCCATTTCAAACGTGGCCGGTCGAACACAAGGCCGTTTCCTCCGTTTTGCGGTACGCCAGGCCTCGTTTCCATCGCCTGTTCCGTCCAAGCCCTCCCGATGAACACGACCAGCATTCCGTTCCGACCCAGCCGGTTGGCTCCCATGCGTTCTATTGCCTCCCGATGAACACGACGCATTCCGTTGCCTCCCCATGAACACGACGATGACGCTGTTTCTCCGTTCCGATCCAGCCATGTACACGAGCCCTGGCCGTACGTATGCGCGAGTAGGCGTTCGAGACCCCACCCGTATGTACACATACGTGGCCATATTTTCTTTATTGCACCCTGGCCGCTGTACGTACGTGTACATGCTACGTGCGCGCCTCTACTACGACACGTACGCGCCTCTACTATGACACGTGCGCACCTCTACATCCACCAGTATATATGTACGTACACGTTCGCGACCAGAATTACAACGCTACGTACGCTTCGACCAGGTGGGTCCCGACTGTCACGCACTTCCTTGCCTGCGAAGATGTTGCTGGTAGGTTCCATTAGTCAGGGGGCGAATCGTTTTTTTCCTAGACGCACTTCCTTGCGTGCGAAGATGTAGCTGGTGGGTCCCAGCAGTCAGGGGCAAACGTTTTTTCGCGAAATACGGTGGCTCGTCCGGTGGGTCCCTGCTATTAGGTGGAGGAATGATTATTTTGCACATAATAAGGAGGCACTTCCTTGCTGCGGCCGTGGACCCAGCTGTCAGCCTCTCCACGTACAGTCCACGTCCGATGGAAGCCATTCCTTGACCACGTTGACCACGCCGCGCCGAGAGCACCAGGGCGGTGGACGACTACAAGGCCTAGGAAGGGGACGACGTGGAGCTGGGGAAGACGCGGCAGTGGATGCCCACGCGTAGAGGAATACGAGGGTTCACTGGTTCGCTGCGGTGTGAGGATGTCGTCGCTGCAGAATAACAGGGGGTGTGGGTGAGTACAGGGATGGCCTAGCCAGCAGTGGGAATAGTAGGGGGCGGTGAGGCCTCCGCCGCATCGCAGCCGGCCACGGGAGGCAGGAGCACGAGGCACGGCCGGCGCTGGTTTGGGCGGCTGGAGCAAGAAGACCATAGGTTGAAGAAGCACTATGGCTGTTGGATGGACATCGTACGGTCACTGGAGCTAGAATTGCACATATTGACTAAGTTGATAAAGCCCTCCGTCCCCATCAACTTAGTAGGCCCACAAGTCAGCCTGCCACTATACTGGGTCCCAGCTAACAGGGGGAGTATTCATTTTTTTGTGCATAATAAGGAGGCACTTCCTTGCGTGCGAAGATATAGCTGGTGGGTGCGAGCTGTCAGCGGCGGTAATGTTTTTTCGTGAAATACAGAAGCCCTTTCGGTGGGTCCCTGATGTCAGGTGGAGGAATCATTATTTTGCGTGTAATAAGGAGGCATTTCCTTGCGTGCGGCCGTGGACCCAGCTGCCAGCCTCTCCACGTACAGTCCACTTCAGATGCATGTCGGTTGTTGACCACGTTGACCAGGCTGCGCCGAGAGCACCAGGGCGGTGGACGACGGTGAGGCCTAGGAAGGGAACGACACGGAGGCAGGGAAGACTCGGTAGTTGTTTCCCATGCGGAGGGGAGTACGACTGTATGAGGGTTTACTGGTTCGTCTGCCGTCGCCGGAGAATAACTGCAGGTGTGGGTGAGTAGAGGGATGGCTAGGCCAGCGATGGGAGTACGGTGGGGCGGTGAGGCCTGCGCGGCAGCACCGCCGGCCGTGGGGAGGAGGGAGCAGGCAGTCCCGCCGGCGCTTGTTTGAGCGGTTGGAGCAGGAAGATCAGAGATTGAAGAAGCACGACGGCCGTTCGATGGACATCCAACAATCACTACTTGTGTGCCAACCTTTTTTAGGAAAGCCTCAAATCTGTGGAAAACAACATACAACCCATCTGCCTATATTTCTAATAATTTACAACCCATTTGCTAATTCTTAAGGTTTTTTGGAGCCCATATTCTTTTTGTTAGCATTACAGCCCATATTGTGGCCACGGTTAAAAAATTATACGAAATTTTGCATATTTTGGTGCGGTCCGAACTGTTTTTAATCCCGAAATTTCGACTCACATTCAAACTGATTTTAAAAATAAATGTATATCAATATAAAATCCAACAAATTCTCCACGCATAAAAATTAATGTAATTTAAAATATCGAAATGAAAAAACGATTTTTGAAACTAATTGCCGGTTTGATGTGTTTTAAAAATGTACAACCCAGTTCTCATTACTAATAGGCCATTTTCTCGGCCAGCTGAATGAAGCTCTCCTCGTCTTGAAAGATTTGTAGCCCAACGGGCCTCACAAAGCGACTTACTTGGCAAATCATAAAAAACTGGGCTGTGGCCGTGGACCCAGCTGTCAGCCTCTCCACGTACAGTACTCTTCCAATGAAAGTCGGTCGTTGACCACATTGACCACGCCGCGCGGAGAGCACCAAGGCGGTGGACGACGGCGAGGCCTAGGAAGGGGATGACGCGGAGCCGGGGAAGACGCGGCAGTGGATGCCCACGCGGAGAGGAGTACGAGGCTTCACTGGTTCGGCTGCGGCATGAGGCTGCCGTCGCTGCAGAATAACAGGGGGTGTGGGTGAGTAGAGGGATACCCTAGGCCAGCGGTGGGAGTAGTAGGGGGCGGTGAGGCCTCCGCGGCATCACAGTCAGCCACGAGAGGCAGGAGCACGCGACATGACTGGCGCTGCTTTGGGCGGCTGGAGCAAGAAGATGAGAGATTGACGAAGAATGCCGGCCGTTGGATGTAAATCCAACGCCTTCTTAGGCTTCGACCTACTGGCCCAGATGTCAGCTAGTCCATTTGTTTTTTTAGTCCATTTGGTGCGCTGGGTGAAACAATGATGTAGCATCTATGCAGCCCGTTTAAATCCCATTTGCATTTTTCTTGAAATCCGCAGACTTGCTGGGATGGGTGAAAATATCATGTTGGGCTAGACGGAGAAATGTTATAAAAACATAAACACATGATTGCACTTCAGTAAAATCTTTGCAAGCTTATGTACGCAATCACTAGGAGTTAACTTGCCAAGTTATATATAAACAATTATTATTATTATTTTGTAAGAACTTTCAACTTACGAAATAAAATATCATTTTAATTTGATGAGTTAATAGTACGTGGGGTATTATTATTATTTAGGCTAGACGTGGGACAGTTGAGTTGGTTCTAGGGGAAAGTACTGGGAGAAAACTCAGTTTACATCGAAAAAGAAAGTGGGAGAAAATTCAGAGACCTGCTGGGTCCACCTGAGGAGGGGAATATGTTGGGAGGAAGGAGATTCAAAGCACGGCAACCGAGTGAACTACTTTTTTTTACGGACAAGTGAACTAGTTTACACACATAAGCAAACAACCACTAAAAAGCAATCATGTTAATTGGTTCTTAAAAGAAATATTTCAGACAAAACAGATAATTACGACACATAGGCTAATGCATGAAACACTCAAATGATAAAGGTGCTTATAAACAGATAAAGTACAACATCTAGACCTTCCTGGCACGCTTGATCATGATGCTGCGGCTGTCCGTGTACTCGTCGGTTATGGGAAGCAGACACGCCCTCATGTCCAAGATCTTCCTCTACATGTCGTAGCATGCGTATGCGTCCTTGGCCGCGTAGGTTATGTAGGCTAGATTCAGAGGTACCTCCCACGTGTTCAGGTCGTCTTCTTTCATGTTGGCGTACCAGGGGTCGATGATGGTCTCAGTGAGGTCAACCACGGAGTCCTTCTCCTGCCCGTTGCTGATGATCTTGTATTGCTTCTGGATGTCGACAAGCTTGTTGCACTAGATGGCCGAATCGTCACGTTCTTCCTTCTCTCCACCATAGAGAAGGTGCGGACAGCGCTGCCGATGAAACGGGCGAATGCTCCAGAACTTGGTGCGGCCATAGGACTGAGGCGAGGCAGAGCTTCACCGAGTCCGTATCGTTGGTGTACATCACATTCAACTTGGTGCAGCCATAGGACTGAATGGCGAACTCAAACGGGAACTCCTTGCTAAAGTCCATATCCAGCAGGCTCACCCCTCGGATTGCCATTGGAGTCATCAGTTCGTTTTTCAGCTCTTGGGGAACTGGATTCATAAGTAAGCTGAGTGTGTACAGGTGACAACAATTACTACCCCTCCCTCGTCTGCTGCACGCCTGGCAGAAGATGCACCCTCGGGCACACGTCAGTTCACGAGCGGGTCTGTATTGGTACTTTAATAACAGGAGTTAGTGGTCACTTTACTTAAATTTAATTAGCTTTAATAGAAATTTATACTTAAAACAAGCAATGCATTCGCTCGTTCTATCAGTGCCATAGGATCAACATGCACAACAATTAGAATTATTATTCTTAGGAGGCACACGATCAGCACATTTGTCGCACTTTCACAAAGATAATACTACCAAGTTTGAACTGTTTGTTATTGTTGTTTTCCTCTGCATCATCATGCCGTGTTTCCCAACTTGCAAGATTCAGAACCAACAAATAAGATCCAAATAATAAGTACAACAAAGATGCCTACATCTCATTGATTCCCAGCTTGCAAGATTCAGAACCAACAAATAAGATCCAAATAATAAGTACAACAAAGATGCCTACATATCTCATTGATTCCCAGCTTGCAAGATTCAGAACCAACAAATAAGATTGAAATAATAAGTACAACAAAGATGCCTACACATCTCACTGATTCCCAGCTTGCAAGATTCATAACCAACCCATTAGAGCCTTTTGATAAAGTGAATATCGGGATTAAATCCATCTTGGCTAGCCATGTCATCCAATCGAAGAACTTGGCGAATGCTCTTGACCGTCACAACATCTATAGTTGAGTATTCCTGTTTGCACAACATGTTTGCACAACACAAACAAGGAGACAGGAGAGCATGCTTTCTCTTTAATAGCGGCCTCCTTGAACTCAACCTCTAGCTCTACTTGGATGAGGTCTGCCTGGAGTTCCATGATTCAATTCATGCGCCTTTTCTGCAGTTCACCTGAAATGAAGAAAAGATTGCATCATTCAGCTAGCAAGAAGTACTTGCTCTTGTGAGCTGGCAGGTTCTTCTTTAGTAGTTGCATTAAAATTGAGGAACATTAAGGTTGGCTATCCGGCTCATGTAAGCTGCAACTATAATTTTCTTATCCTTTTGTGAAGTTCCACGAAAATAAAGTGCCATTGTGGTGACAGTGACGGTTCCATCTTGCAAAGGCCAATAAAATGTTGCACGAGATTATGAGCAGAACTTGACAGAGATTTTGGAAACTCCAATCACCATTTCGTGCAGTTCCACCAAAATTGAGAGATGTTGCCCACGTGACATTTTAGTTGAACTGCACAAGACACTCATTCCAAAAAAAAGTGTTTTGTGCAGTTCACCAAAAGTTCACAATAGCAACAAGGTGAAATGGATATCCCTATCTGCACAAAAAGATAGAAAGTAAACAGTTGCTGGTCAATAAGAATATACGAAACATATACAAAATGAAAAGAAGCATCTTAATTATGTTCATGGAAATCACGCAAGGACAGTAGAAATTTTAAAACATAAAATATGGGATTACCAGAAGTATGGGATTAACAATGAGATTCCTCAAATATGGGATTACTTTAATGGTGGCATTGCTTGTTTACCAGACACAGTAAATCAACAGCAGCTAAAGAGTTGGTTTAAGGGCATGGGACCGTGGGGACACCAGGACACTCAGCAGCGTAAAGGAGCAACTTACTTATCATACTGGGGAAAACAGCAGGATTGCCATTTGTAACACAATTTAATTGCATCTTATCACTGGAGGCATTAGATTAACAATAACACTGGTTAGACATGTCCCTAAGGTAACAGTGTGATCGCTTCATTTTACATGCGCCCTTACATTAACAACAGCAAAAGGTTGGTATAAGGACATGCAACAGTGGACGCATCAGCACAATGTACCTACAAGGAGGCATAAAGTGGTGATGCCGACTTTGTTCATGCTATGTGAGGGCAGCAAACCTAATCCTGGAGACCTTGTACTATGTGAGGGCAGCAAATCTAATCCTGGAGACCTTTTACTATGTGAGGGCAGCAAATCTAATCCTGGAGACCTTTTACTATGTGAGGGCAGCAAATCTAATCCTGGAGACCTTTTACTATGTGAGGGCAGCAAATCACAACAGCAAAAGGTTGGTATAAGGACATGCGACATGGACGCATCAGCACAATGTACCTACAAGGAGGCATAAAGTGGTGATGCCGAGTTTGTTCATGCTATGTGAGGGCAGCAAACCTAATCCTGGAGACCTTGTACTATGTGAGGGCAGCAAATCTAATCCTGGAGACCTTTTACTATGTGAGGGCAGCAAATCTAATCCTGAGACCTTTTACTATGTGAGGGCAGCAAATCTAATCCTGGACATACTCTGTTGACTTGTCCACCAGCCGCCACTTTCTATCCTTTTTCAACCAATAATAGATCTATTCCTTATCCGGTTTGTACTGCGTTTTCTCATTATTTCCCTTTTCAACCAAGAGACCGGTTGGGTATCCGGTCTCTACTACTTTCACCATATTATTTCCTCTTTGAATCAAGTCCTAGATTCATGCTACAACTTTCCCCTCTTTGAATCAAGTCCTAGATTCATGCTACAACTTTCCCCCCTTTCTTCATTGTTTGAACAAAGCCCTAGATTCAAATGCATGAAGTAGCTTTACCTCTAATAATACTAAAAATTTAGGTGGCTTTGGAAGAGCTGATGGGAGTAGAAAAAGATGCACATGCAGACACGTGGGGAGCTGGGGCAGTAGAGCAAGGCCGCTTTCGAAGAACTTATACCTGAGGGTCGCCGGGATGTCGGCGGCGGCATGTCAGATCTGTGGACAATACAATAGGGAGGAAGAAGGGTCAGCGGACCTCCCGAGTCGGCGCTGTATCAGAGAGAACAACATGGGCAGAGGATCGGGCCCCTCCAGCAGCTGTGGGTTTCCTTCCTCGGCGGCGATGACCGCGTGAACGATGCCTGCGGTCGCCAGCACCGTTTGGAAATGTTGCTTGGTGCGGGGCTGCAGGCCGGCGCCTTGGATGATTTGGCACAGCCGACTGCCGCTCGCGTCCATCGCCTCCATAGGTGCTTGTGGCTTCTGGTCACTTGGTCTTGGATTGGAGTGAGCAGTGTAGCGCAGAGACTTGGGAGTAGATGGATTGGAGTGGTGGGGCTATACTAGCAAGTAGTTGTACGTACTAGTGCAATAGTGGGCTCACATAGCAATTTTGTCTGATGCAAGAGCCTGGATATATGCGTGCTCCAATGTTCGCAACTGCAACGTTCGGTTTGCGCTTGTCTCTTCGCCTCTTCGAGAAGACGAACAATGATGTTACTACTACTGCTTCTACAGTGTCGAATCCATTGCTGCATGCCCATCCACCATGAGCGAGACAGATAGCTTGTTGTAGAAGTACTACTAAGAAAAAGCCTGTCCTCATTTGCGAGCAACCGCGCGCATGGGTGAGGGAGAAGGCGTGTAGTAAAATCAAGCTTCTCCTCATTGTACGAGTTGACGCGACACATCATAGCACTGGCCCCACATGCTTGCCTCTAAACTTGGCTGAAAGACCCGCAGTGTACAATATATTTGCTGCAACCTCTAACATTTACCCACCGCAAATTAAAATATATGTGGCCGTATGCATTGTTCTGATGCAGAGGCCAGGGAGTCCCCCCTTTTCGAAAAAACAAATTAAAAAATATATATTCCTGTCTTGACCAGATGAGCGTGCAAACTACAATCACCAGGGTGTCAGGTAGGGCCAGAAGACTATTTTAATTTTTTTTAAAACGTAGAGACGGGCACATAGCATGGAGCCGACCCCAACGATTTTAAGCTTGCAGGCACGGTACACGCTATCCTAGACTACTCTACACATGAAACTGCCACACAAGCGTCCGGGCTGCGCTTGGCTCTTTGCCTCTGCGGGAAGTCGAACAATGATGGAGTACTACTGCACTGGAGGAGTACTACAGTATGCTTCTGGCCATCTGACACCGATTGAACTGCTGCATGTCCACCGTGTGCGGGAGGGAGAGCGTGTAGCGGAAGCTTCTCCTAGTCTTGCCAGCCACCATGCTCATGGGCGAGGGAGGGACGCTCCTGCCTTTGCGTGTATGACAGGTGGGCCCGACAGGTGTGTGGCCAACCTGTCATATAGCCAAAGGCAGATGCAGTTAAGTCCGCGAGGGAGAGGATAATCAAACTTCTCGTTGATGTACGAGTTGACGCGACACATCAAAGCACTGCACTCGATATATTTGAATAATTTGCATTTACCAATGCATTAATTACAACGCATGCATGCATGCCGTGACTCTCCTTTTGATTGCATGTGTTGATTTAATGCACCTTGAAGTAGTATAAAATATGTGACGGTAAAGCTTTGTAATCCCCGGCCCAAGTCGCTAGATGGTTGTGCACAAGGAGGGCGAGATCATGCAGACCGAACAGGACCCGACGATGGAGCTCTCTAAGGTCTCGATGGACCTCACCGTGCTCCCCTGCCCCTTGTGCGTCCGCCCCTTGACACCTCCAGTGTATGAGGTTCGAATACACCTCGCCCGTTCGGCTGATTGAGCAAGGTGCAGGTTTCTTGATTGATGTGCTGTTCGATTGATTTCTTCAGTGCAAGGGACGGCACCTGGCCTGCGCAGACTGCCGCGCCAAGTGCTCCGGGAACCAGCGGCAGTGCTAGAAGTGCGAGCGCGGCGGTGGCTTTGACGTGCGGAACACGATGGTGGACTCTGTCCTTTCGTCGGTGAGGGTGGATTGCCCGCACGAAGGCTGTGGGCTCTACGTCACTTAGCACAAGCTCGCCGATCACCAGAGCGTGTGTCTGCTCGCGCCCTGCAAATGCCCCGTGCCCGTCTGCGGCTACGAAGGCCCGCTTCCGGCGCTCTACCACCACATCAGCACCGCGCATCCCATTCCCATGCACAGGATCCAGTACGGCAAGGTGCTTGAGCTGCAAGTGCCACTGTCGGAGCCACGACTCTTGCTTTTCACGGAGGAGGACCGCCACGCGTTTTTCTTGGTCGGCAGCGTGCTCGACACCGGCGCGCCTATCGCCGTGTCGGTCGTCTGCATCAGAGCGGGGGCGTCCCCACTGCCGCACTACGTGGACAAGCTATGGGTGAACGGCCCACCGGGGGAGCCCAAAGGCAGACCGACGCCGTCAAGGTGGAAATGGAGGTGACAAGCAGCAAGGATCCCGGCAATGTCGACATGCAGGAGCTGACCTTCTTGACTGTTCCGCCCAAGCTGCTGGCCGGGGCTAAGCTTGTGTCCCTCCACGTTCAAATTGACAAGCTCACGTCCTAAATGTTTCTACAGTGCCTTCTGTTTATCTTAGTAATATGCTAATATAGGGATTACCTTGGTCTACTTTAGCTTAAGAAATGGTGGGTTTTGGGGGCGATGCAGCAATTACATCGACATCAGATCAGTAATTTCCAATAGTCGAACAGATATTTTGTGTCTGTTGGATATAAAGTTCCTTTGGGTAAGAAGTACTACTTGTCATCAAAATGGATAAAAGGAGATGTATGTATACGTATTTTAGTTCTAGATACGTCCCTTTTTATCCATTTTGATGACAAGCACTCCCTCCGTTCCACAATACATGCCATCCATTTGTCAAAATATAGATGTATCTAGACATGTTTTAGTATATAGGTACATCCATGATAGAGCCAATCGGATGGTTGAGAACACTACAATTCGTAGCTACAGATGCGTGTGTGACTCCCAGATGCAGAGGCCGAGGGTCATCATCCTCCTTTTCGAGAAAAAACAGACGCGTGTGTGAGAGGACGAGTGCGTGCGTGCACCTCTTATCTTCCTGTATAACGTACTACTAAACTCAGAGTACAAGTTTTTCTGGGTGGCACGATGGTGCGTGCGAGAAGTCCCGAGAGATAGGTTTAATGCGTCTAAAAAAAGACTAGCCTAGAGCTCGCCACGCGGCTATTCCTGTCGAACGCCCCATTAACCGTAAGATATGTATACGACGATGCCAGTTATTGCACGTACACAGTATTACTCCCTCCTTTCCGGTTTATAGGGCTTAATTCAAAAATCTCACCAACCAAGATGATGAGTGGTGGAATATTTTTTGTAGTTTGCAAAAGCACCTAATTAATGTTCTTGTTTTTCTCAAAAAATTATGTTTATCAATGCATTAATTGCAATGCATGCATGCATAAAGTACATGCATTGGTCAATTTTATATTAATACTTGCATGCAATGATTTAATGCACCTTGGAATCTGAACATGTGTTGGGGAACAACCAAATTGAGCCTTATAAAATGGAAAAACTAAAATTTTATCTTAAGAAGTACTCCATCCGAGAATAGTGCCACACTTTGAAACTAGAACCGTCAATAAATTTTGAGCTTGCGTCTCATCACATTCCAAATTACTCCACGCTATATTGAATTGAAAACCTGTTCACACCAATCACAACCTAAACGGTTTCCCACTTAGGAGCGTATTAGTAGTCGGTTATAAATACTAGTATGCCAAGATGACTGCACATTCCTCCTCAACTCCTCATCCACAAAAACAAACAAGTCATTTAGCATCCTTCCCTTGCGCCTGCCATGGCCAGCGTGAGTTCTGGGTCGAGAGATTGCCACCAGGGAGAAGCGAGCATGGAAGCGGAAGCACGAGAGATGTCCCGCCTCGCTGCGAAAGCAGCCGACATGTCCCGCCACTCGGAAGTAGCAGCACAGAGGTCCCGCCGCACCGCTGAAGCAGCACGGAGGTCCCGCCACGCCGTCGATGCAGCAGACTAGTCCGGCCCTGCCGCTAAAGTAGCAGAGATGTCCCGCCGCGCCATGAATGCAGCAGAGATGTCCTGCCGCGCCGCGGCGGCCTAGGAAAATTTCTCGCGGGCAGGCGACGACTGTTACAGGTGCATGCATGCGATCGTCCATAGCCAGATGGATGAGATCTTCGGCTGGGCGAGGTTGTAGGACGACATGAAAGCCTCATTTGAACAGGCTACCGGCGTCATCGGGCAACTAAAGGAGGGCAATGAGAGCCTCCAGGCCAAGCGCGACCTGCTGAGGGAGAAGATCGTCCGAAGTGCAGACCAGTAGGAGGAGACCAGTGCCTTGTTGAAGAGGACCGGCGTCATCGTCAAGAAACTTATGGACGAGAATGACATGCTCCACAACGAGCGCCAAAGGTTGGTGGAGGAATCCGTGGATGTTCTCAAGCAGCGTCTTAAGGACACGAAAGAGCTCATCTCCGCTTGCCGCGGAGACTAGTTCCCGTGGCCTGCAGCAATGCATCAAGAAAGTAGAGATCAGCGAGCCAGATCCTTGTCTTTCTTCTTCTTTTGCCCTTGTGTATTTCGGGCGTAGCCGCATGTGGCTTTTTTAATTATCTTTCTAATTATGTAAGACAATTAATCGTCCTTTCTTTTTGTGGAAGATCAATGTTGCGAGGCTGGAATGAAGAAAACTCTTGCTGTGGCGACCCTGGCGTTGCTGTTCTTCTAGTTGCTGCGGGGCTTCCTTCAGTTTCCCGGTTTCTTTTGATGTAATAATCGGTTTAGGATGTGGATTGTGTCATCGGTTGTGAAATGTTGGGTTCTAGCACGGATGTTTGGCCTTTGTTGGCCTCTTGGGATGTTGCGATTTCAATCTGGTAGCTTTTAGTCCTTCGTGTTAGGCTGGAGTTTTGCTGAACTTCTTGTGAATTGTGGTGGTTTTTAGTAATGAAAATCGGAAGGGGCAAGCCCTTCTTTGATCAAAAAAAAATTAATCGTCCTTATATATTCATTAGTCTTGCTATAAGTCATAGTAGATGCTATATAGGTCCGCCGGATCTTACATCAAGATCCGTGCTTTCAGAATTTCTTTTTTCTCTCTTAAATCTCAATTGAGTGAGACATAGCCACGCCATTAAACAGAGGCTCGGGCGCCATTAATGGAGACCTTGGGAGAGAGGTGGACGGCAGATGGAGGTCAAAGGTCTCTCCTCCCGATAAGCACGCGCAGGGGTCTGATCGCACGCCTCTCATACTCAAATAGCTACCCTACACGGCGCCTCCTAGCTAATAAAAAATGGGAACGCGTGGCGGCACGTAAATGGTACTAGTAAGTAGAACGCCCATGGTTTCAATAATACTTGTGTTTCCGATTGTAACGTGACAACACTTGTTCCAAAATGACTTTGTTGATTGTTAATGTGTGCGCTTTCGCAAATCGGACTGCAAATTTACCACAGCATGTTGGTGCCATGTCATGGCACCAAGCCAAGTTTAATTATTTTCATGCATGTTTTGGATTTACGGGAATTCAAAAACTAAGTTCTCAATGTTTCCAACCCAGCCACGACGCCCAGAATTTTGAATTTCATCCCCATTTCTTGCATGGAACCTAGAAATTTACCCGAGCACACACATGTGATTGTTCAACCAACTTTGGTGCACTGGAACATGTGCTTGTATTTCAAATTTGAATTATGCACACAAAGGTGACACGTTCCCTCCCAGAACCACGAGCCTTCTTGAGAGAAGCTCCGATTTGCAAGAAGCATATACCAAAATTTGTTCCTATTCGGCCAATTTTTTGCCACGGCATGGTGCTACCATGACATGACACCATGCCAAGTTTCATGATTTTAAAACCAAGTTCCTCAATGTTCTCGACCGAGCCACGATGCCCAGATGTTTGAATTTTATTCTCATTTTTTGCATGGGACCTACTCCCTCCTTCCATCTATATAGGGCCTAATGTGTTTTTCAAGACAGCCTTTGAGTATTGACTAGATTAATAGCACATGAGATGTATACTATGAAAATTATATTATTGGAAGCTCCTTTGACATACAAATTTGAAGGTATGCTTTGTGTAAGTTGCGTGTCATATATTATTGCTCTAACGTTTGGTCAAAGTTAGCCTCAAAAACGCATTAGGACCTATATAGATGGAAGGAGGGAGTAGAAATTCACCCAAGGACACAAATGTGATTTTTCAACCAACTTTGGTGCACAGGAGCATGTGCTTGTAGTTCAAATTTGAATTATGCACATTAAATGACCAAAAACTCAATTAATGTGTAAATAAGGCCAAACGAAGCCGGAATAATTCCAAAATTTAAAAGGGCACTCATGTAGTTCTATGTTGCCTTTGTAAATAAACTTAAGGGGGACAACGTATATCATTTCGCACTCAAAGGTGGCATGTTCCCTCTCAGAACCATGAGCTTTCTTGAGAGAAGCTTCCGTTTGCAAGAAGCTTATACCAAAATCTGTTCCTATTTGGGCAATTTTTTTACCCCAACATGGTACTACCATGACATGACATCCATGCCAAGTTTCATGATTTTCAGATGTGTTTTGGATTTACAATAATTTTAAAACCAAGTTTCTCAATGTTCTCGGCCGAGCCACGATGCCCAGATGTTTTAATTTTATTCTCATTTCTTGCATGGGACCTAGAAATTCACCCGAGGACATAAATGTGATTTTTCAACCAACTTTGGTGCACGAGAGCATGCGCTTGTAGTTCAAATTTGACTTATGCACATTAAATGACCAGAAACTCAATTAATGTATAAAAAACGACAAACAAACCCGGGATAATTCTAAAATTTAACAGGGCACTAATGTAGTTCTATGTTGCCTTTGTTAAGAAACTCAAGGGGGGGGGGCAACGTATATCGTTTCACACTCAAAGGTGGCACGTTCCCTCTTAGAACCACGAGCTTCGAAATCAGCCCAATTTTTTACCACAACATGTTAGTGCAATGACATGACACCATGCCAGGTTTCATGGTTTCTAGGCGAGTTTTGGATTTACATGAATTTAAAATCAAAGTTTCTCGATGTTCTCGGCCGAGTCATGACGCCCAGATGTTTGAATTTCATTCTCATTTCTTCCATGGGA